>NC_053429.1:76122976-76305695 GCF_007990345.1 Gossypium hirsutum | reverse complement strand
GCCTTATTGACAGAAGCACCAGTGTTAGTTTAGCCTGAATTGGGTAAATAATTTATAATTTACAGTGATGCATTATTAAATGGTTTAGGTTGTGTATTGATGCAAGAAGGTAAAGTAAGAGCCTATGCTTCAAGACAACTAAAACCACATGAAAGAAATTACGATCTTGAATTGGTAGCAATTGTCTTTGCATTGAAAAGCTAGCGGCATTACTTATTTGGTGAAAAATGGCATATATTCACTGATCATAAAAGTTTGAAGTATTTGATGTCCTAGAAAGTCTTGAATTTGAGACAGCGCAGGTGGCTTGAACTGTTAAAAGATTATGATTTGATTATTGACTATCATCCGGGAAAAGCCAATGTGGTTGCTGATGCTCTAAGCAGAAAATCCCTATTTGCTTTGCGAGCAATGAATACTCGATTGTCATTATCTGATGATGGTTCAATCATAGTTGAGTTAAAAGCTAAACTAATGTTTTTGCAATAGATTTCTGAAGCTTAGAAAAATGATGATGAATTACGAGCTAAACAGGTACAGAGTGAGTTGAATTCTGATTCAGAATTTCAGATTGGGTCTAATGATTTTTTGTTATTCAGTGGCAGAATATGTGTACCGAAGAATTCAAAACTGATACAGAAGATTCTATATGAAGCTCATAATAGTAATATGTCTATTCATCCTAGTAGTAATAAAATGTACAATGATCTAAAAAAGATGTATTGGTGGCCGAGAATGAAATGAGTTATTTCTGAATATGTAACTAAATGTTTAATATGTCAGCAAGTAAAAGCTAAACATCAAGTACCTTCGGGACTATTATAGCCTGTTACAATTCCAGAACGAAAATGGGAAAGAATTACCATGGACTTTGTATCGGGGTTACCTGTGTCTCCAAGCAATAAAATTGCTATTTGGGTAATCGTCAATCGATTGACAAAATTTGCACACTTCATTCTGGTACGTATGGACTTTTCCTTGGATATATTGGCTGAATTATATTTTTCTGGGGTTGTTAGATTGTATGGAGTGCCAGTCTCCATTATTCCAGACAGATATCCTTGATTTACATCTCGATTCTAGAATAAATTGTAAGAAGCCTTGGGTACACAATTATATTTTAGAATTGCATTCCATCCTCAGCCTGGTGGGCAATCCAAACCTATATACATGTTATACAGGTTTTAGAAGAATGTTTCGATGTTGTGCACTTGAATTCGAAGGTAATTAGGAAAAGTATCTACCTTTAGTTGAATTTTCCTACAATAACAATTAGCAGTCTAGCATTAAAATGGCACCGTACGAGGCTTTGTATGGCCAAAAATGTAGAACTCTATTGTATTAGACAAAACTTAGTGAGAAAAAGATACACGGAATTGACTTGATCTATGAAACAGAAGAAAAAGTAAAGGTAATTCAGGATAGTTTGAAAATAGCCTCTGATAGTCAAAATGTGTCCTCTGCATCTTAAATTTGAGAAACAGAATGCTCAGAATTGGACACACGGGCAGAACCACGGGCGTGTGTCTTAGTTGTGTATGTTATAACACGGGAGTGTATCTTGGCCATGTGAACCCTGCACCTAATTTTGAAAATTAAATTGATCACACAAACTACTCAGACGGGTTTGTGGCTGGCCCTATGGCACAAGTCATAGAGTTACACAGGATTGGACACGACCTACAGCACGGGCATGTCCTATGGTCACAAGTGCATGTGTGCCTTGCATCTAGGAAAATTTTTGAAATTTCGTGAAAAATTCTCTAAGTTCCCGATTTAGTCCTAACTCGATTCCAATATTTATATTGGGCCCCGGCGGTCCATTTAAGGGACAATATGGCAAGTTTTTGAAAATGAATAGTAATTAACATGAATTACCAGTAATTATTCTGTAAACTCTGGTAATACTCTGCAACCCTATTCTGGTGACAGCTACAAGTTAGGGGTGTTACAAACACAAAATTTCAAACAATTTTCATTAAATAGAGTTAAACCTTGCATGCTTCTTTACTAGAAGAACAATTTGAAATGTGGGTGCATTTCCAAGCCCGATGTGCATTCCCCCAAACTTAAAGTTTGCATTGTTCCCAATGCACTAACATGAAAATGTAATGATAATAAAAAATGCAATGAAAATATATACTTATCAGAATAAAACTTATAGCTACATGCGATGCATGAATACTACAACTAAAGCTTAAAATAAACTAACTCAGTTATCCTCAACCATCGATGTGGTTGTGCGATGTTTCTTCCTCCTCATTTTCTTCTCTACCTTCTTTCGCTTTTTTATCCTTGGAGTGCGTCCTCTTTCTTTTCTTTGGGCTTTGTAGGGTCTAGTGTAGACCACTATTGCCAATGAATTGCATTGTGACAGCCCTAAAGTGACCCTATTCGGAAAGCGGTTTCGGGACCGCTAAACCGAGTCACCAAATTATTTGAATATGATAATTATTGTCTAAAATATGTGAATATGAATGTGTGAAAGTTTTAAGCTTTGATTTAGTTAATTGCATGTGAATTTAGTTAATAGGACTTATGTGTGACACTTTTGAAATGTGATAGGTTAATCTATAAGGATCTATTAGTGCATGTAATCAAAGGGGTGGACTTGCATGTCAATTTCCCCCATTTAATTAGTAGTGGCTGGCCATGACAATAAGGGTGGACAAAGTGTGATGGGTAAAACATGTCATAAACATGTTGTGTTAATGGTTTATGTTAGAAATGATAAAATAATAATGGTTAGTAGGATGACAAAAAAAAAAAAGAAAAGGTTCTCATTTGTTTCTTCATGACAGAAAAATCAAAAGGAAGAAGGGGAAGAAAAGGTTGAGGAGGTTCGGCCATACTTGTATCTAGATTAAGGTATGTTTGATGATGTTCCATGAGATGCATGCATGTTTTAGTTGTTAGCTTGAGTTCTACCTAGCCCATGGTTTAAATCTTTGCTATGTGATGGAGATGATATTCAGCCATGGGTGTTGTCTTCTTGGGTGGTGTTTGATGTTGGTGATGATGCATGAGGATGAGTTAAGTTTCGGCTAAGGTGGATTTGTGTTGATGTCATTTGCATGCTAAATGTGAAGCTTTATAATGATACATGTGATGGTGGATTGATGCCTATTGGATTTTCTTTTTAGCATTTTTTTTTGAGATAGACATTAGGTTCTTTGTTTAACCCATGACCAAAATTGAAATGGTATGGTGTCTTGATGCATTCGGCCATAGTAGGAAATATGGTTGTTATTCATGTTATTTGCATGAGAAATGGTAGTAAGGTGAAGTGCAAATATTAGTATTTGATTACTACTGTACATATGTGTATTAGCCGAGTTTTGAACTTGAAACAAAATGGTATGTAGTTAATACAAGTAACCATATTTGTAGGAAGTATTAAGCATATAATTGGCCTCAACATAGACATGCATATTCGGCCACATGAGATAGATTGGTGCTGCATGTATTCGGTTAGGGGCAAGCATATTGATGCTTTTATCTTGACTTAGATAATCGGCTCAAGGAGAATTTGTTAAAGTGCTTAGTTAATTGATATTAGGTTAATGATGTGTGTATTCGGTCATGAAGGTGCACATGAGGAAATGTTAGATTAATTGTATTAAATTGCTCAATGTGATTAAAAATGCGTATGACCGCTTTGTATTTGAGCTAAAGGTGGCCATATGACCTATCAACTCCTTGTCATATTCGGCCATAAGCTAGCATAATGAGACCTTAATAAGTTAAATTTGCTTGAATTAGCTCAAGAGCTTAGAGGACCAAAGTTGGACAAGAGAAAGGAAAAAGTGATCGAATAGCCGCCGAAATCGTTCGACAACATCCGAGGTAAGTTTTCGAGTAATGAAACTTAGTTTACGATTTGATTAAGTCATGACGTATAGTCATAACAAAAATACGGTGATATAATGATTCTACTTGAATTATATGTTGAACTAATTAGTCTATACGTATGATGGGTAGCCGTATGTGCATAGAGATCATGTCATAAAGCAAATCAAAATCGTGCTCTTTGTATGTGGCTATTGAGCCGAAATTAGTAAGTGTGATAAGTGTCTTTTGTTTGAGCTTTGGTAATGAAAATGAAATATGGATGTGTCATGATTATTGATATATGTGCATGGTTATTCGAATGATGTCCGGGCTAAGTCCCGAAGGCTTTTATGCTAGTGACTATATCCGGACTGAGATCCGAAGGCATTTGTGCGAGTTGCTATATCCGGGCTAAGACCCGAAGGCATTTGTGCTAGCGATTATATCCGGGCTAAGTCCCGAAGGCATTTATGCTAGTGACCATATCCGGGCTAAGACCCGAAGGCCTTGTGCGAGTGGTTATATCCGACTAAATCCCGAAGATACTTGGGTTTGGGAATAAGCAATCTTGCTGTAATAATTTCAATTAATACGCTCGTAAAATCCCAACGATGAGGTATGTTTCGTATGTGCATTGAGATAATTGAGATAAATAGTATTTGCTCAATCGACTAACAAGCTTCCGGCTTTTAGACAAGTTGATTCCTTACGTATGAATATAAAGGTTGGAAATGTGAAGTAGGTATGATTGTGAGAATATGTGTATATAAAATTATTCGTTTAGTCGTATGAATGCTATACTTCAGTTGTGCATGATTTCGTTGCTCAAAACTTGCTAACCATTAAATGCTTACTACGTTCTTTGAATCTCTGTTTTATAGATTTTGGTTCGTCAGCTATCGGACTCGGGATTGTCGAAGTCAAAGTCGTCCACACTATCAAAGCCCTTTTGGTACTCTTTTAGTTGAACTCTGCTAATGGCATGTATAGGACTACCTTTTTTATTGTTGGTCATGTACCCTTTGGTTTTGTATAAATTTGGATAGCCATGCGAAAATGGCTTATATACACTTTGAGCATAGCATTATAATCGTTTTGTATGTTGTTCATTGAGAGGTATGGAAATGTTTGGTAACGATTAGCCATTGGAATGGTTAATCATGATCATTTTGGTGCTTTGTATGACAAATTCTAGTTGATTCATGGAAAACCATGAAATAGGTAAAGTTTACCTTAAAAACAGATGCTGACAGCAGCAGTGGTGCAGATTTGAAAAATCACTAAAAATAGTAGGAATGGAATTAAATAGTGAATAAATTATTTAATCGAACCTTGATGAATCTACTTTCATATGAAAGAAACTAAATGATCATATGAGTCGTATTTTAAGAGATATTTAAGTTTTTGTGGAACAGGGGTAGAGCGATTTTTGGATCCCCTGATCTGAATTTGGAAATTCACTATAAATTAACCAGAGAAAATTAGAAGTCATGCCATATATATATAGATTCCCTTTTGAGTCTAGTTTCGTTAGAAACAAACGGCATAAGTATTGAAGCCCTGTACAGGAAGATAGCTAAGTCGTATTGCATGAAGGTCAGAGTAGTCAAACCCTGTAACAGGGGAGAATTTAACTAATAAACTGTACTAATTGGCTTGACCAAAAATTCTAGAAAAAAATTTGTAGAAGGATATGTGAGTCTAGTTTTAGGTAAAATTTACGAAACTGGTTTTCGAGTTTTGGAACTCAAGATATGGTTTTTAAGGTGACAGTGACGCAGTTAGCCAGCTTGTCTGGAAATTTTAAATGAACTGTGAAAATCAATGAATTAAGTCTGTTAGCACCTCGTGTTCGACTCCGGCAACGGTCTCGGGTACGGGGTGTTACAATTTTATTGGTATCAGAGCCCGGTTTAGTCGATTCTAGGACTACCGTAATACGTTTGGGTCTAGCTATACATGCCATTATGTGATTATTTGATAGTGTGGTGATTTCTGACAATTGAAAATGTGTTTATTTAGAGTAATGGATCCCGATCCCAACCGAGCGGTAGCTGATGATCTTGAGAGTGTAGCGCCTGCTCCCGCACAAGGGATAGCGCTGGCGGACTCTCAACCTATTGCTAGTAATCCGAATGATGAGGCTAGACAAGCTTTTTATAGCGTGATGAATGATTGGTTCAACCAATACATTCGAACTAATACGGCTGTTCCACAACCTTCATTCCCGACTAATACCACCCCCGCACCTACAATACCTCCGGCAACTGACCAAATAAGGTCAAATAAGCCCCTAGTTGACAGAATCCAAAAACACGGGGCTACCGAATTTAAAGCTACGGACAGCGATGATGCCGAGCAAGCGGAATTTTGGTTGGACAACACTATTCGGGTACTCGATGAGCTATCTTGCACACCTGATGAGTGCCTAAAGTGTACTATCTCCTTGCTACGTGATTCTGCCTACTATTGGTGGAATACGTTGACTTCTGTTGTGCCTAGAGAGCAAGTAACTTGGGAGTTTTTCCAAACCGTGTTCTGGAAAAAGTATATCAGCCAGAGATTCATGGATCAAAAACGGAAGGAATTTCTTGAACTTAAACAAGGTTCCATGTCGGTTACCGACTATGAACGAAAGTTTGTAAGGCTTAGCCGGTACGCTCGAGAATGTATTTCTTCAGAAGCCGTGATGTGTAAACGTTTTGAGGATGGGCTGAATGATGATATAAAGCTGTATGTTGGCATTTTGGAAATCCGAGAATTTGTGGTACTTGTCGAGCGAGCTTGCAAAGCCGAGGAGCTCAGTATGGAGAAAAGAAAAGCTGAGGTGGGAGCAAAGGAGTTTCGTAAGAGGTCTTCGGGGAAGCCCTTCCAACAGTCATCGAAGAAATTTAGAGATGACTTAGGCCGGTCTAGAGACACTTCGGGTTTTTCTAGACGAGATCACGGCCGACCCCCTGTGAGTACACGAGTCACTTCGGTCGCCAGTGTTGGAAACGATCGTCGAGACAGAACGGAGTGCTAGTATCGTGGTAAATGGCATTCGGGGAGTTGTAGATTCCATGACCACTCCTGTTATAAATGCGGATCAGCTGACCATTTTATCAAGGATTGCCCGAGACTGTCTGAACAAAATGTGAATCAGAGTAGGAAACCAGGTGCTACTACTGCTCGGGGTAGACCGTCTAGAAACACGGGCAATACTAGTGGCGGTCAGAGAGGATCTAGAGATGCTACAACCAGATCTGAGCTTAGTGCCCACTGACCGATCTCGCACTCATAGTGCTCGGTTAAAGGAATTTGCACACACACAGTGCCTCTAATCATTCACACACATAGTGCTCTTATTCATTCGTTATTACACACTGAAATGACTTAACCAAGTCTATAAACATCATGTATGTACACTTTTTAAACATATCATCTCATTTAAGTTTGAATTCGTATAGTAATGAACACTTAAACTTTGCTCAAATTACCGGCACGAAGCCTACTAGGCACGAAGGCACGAAGGCCCGAATACACGTCACCAGCATGATTGCTCTTCGGGACCTAGCCCGGATATAACACCAGCACGAATGCTCTTCGGGGTTTAGCACGGATATATCACTAGCACGAATGCTCTTCGGAACTTAGCCCGGATACATCACTAGCACGAATGCTCTTCGGGACTTAGCCCGGATATATCACTAGCACGAATGCTCTTCGGAACTTAGTCCGGATACATCACTAGCACAAATGCTCTTCGGGATTTAGCCCGGATACATCACTAGAACGAATGCTCTTCGGAACTTAGTCCGGATACATCACTAGCACGAATGCTCTTCCAAACTTAGTCCGGATACATCACTAGCACGAATGCTCTTCGGGATTTAGCCCGGACATATCACTCTCAATTCTCATGTACATATACACATATAGCAATACACATTAGTATATCATTTACATTACTTGAATACAAACACAACATGCTTATCGACCATTCAACTTCCAGTTCCATAGCCACATACAAAAATCACATTTATAGTCATAACACTCTTTCAAAATTGCATCACTTATACCCTTATAATCCAATCCAAATCGAAATTCAAATACGAGTACATGATACGTACCTGATCAACTTAATAATTTAGGCATATCTAAGTGAAGTTATATCGCAAATTCTCATAGTCAGAAGCTTGCTACAGCTCGATCGGGATCAAGATTCATTACAATACAGCAAACACATTTTAATAGTCAAAAATCATCACACTATCATTTTATCACTTTATGGCATGTATAAATAGACTCACGCATGCTACGTTACTCCTAGAATCGACTAAACCGTAGCTCTGATACCAATAAAATGTAACACCCCTATCCCGTAACCGTCGCCAGAATAGGTAAGGGGCATTACCGGACTTGTAACTCATGTCAGAACAGTAAAATTTTGAACTTTTTCTTGAAATAAAGGTCGTTCATTTAAATAAGTACTAAGCATAGCCAGAGGTAAAATTTAAACTTCACTAAGTAAATATTCAAAAGATGCCATTTTCGCATGGCTTATATACATTAACCAAAAATATTCTTCTGCCACTAGTCTATTCTATACATGCCATAAAATAGTTCTAAACATAACAGTAACAAGCAGTGGATAGTGATAGTGTGACTAGTTGCTGACGATCCCCGAGCCTGTAGCTTCGCAATGAGATCTATAAAACAGAGGAAATAGAGTAAATGGAGTAAGCATTACAATGCTTAGTAAGTTTTAAGCAGTGTCAACAGATAACAATCAAATTATAACATAGTTGTTCGTATTTTTATTTCACTCTTCCTTCGGGCATACCATCCCTTTACTGAATATGCACATCTCATCATATACAATAGGCAGATAAACTTTCACATAAAAGTGAGCTCATGTGACATAGATATATCGTATGATTTCACATAACCTCTCACACTGATCCGATGTCACATAATCATAGGAATAGTCTCATAGATTGCTCTCGTATGCATCACATAACTACCTTATGATTTAGTGCAAATCAAGCTCACATATAAACTTGGAGTACATACCTGTTTAACCTTTCGCATTGAATATATTTATAATCAATTCTTATTACGAAGTCTTATAGCTTTAACCTCTACTCGGATTATCGGTGAGACCTTTAGCTCGGACGTAATCTCCACACGAAGTTATCGGGTCTTACCCGGACAAAATCTCCACACGTAGTCATCGGGTCTTACCCGGACATAATCTCCACACGTAGTCATCGGGTCTTACCCGGACATAATCTCCACACGTAGTCATCGGGTCTCACCCAGAATATATTTCCAAGTTTCATGTACATTTAATCACATGTTACAACATTCACATCGACTGTCATATTTGTAATTCATTTGCCTCATCAAATATCTAATAATACACACCTTTCACATTTGGTCCTTCGGCCACAATATACGCACATCGCCTACATATTTCACACTAGCCATTCGGCTTTACCGCATATATGCATTTTCATATTCAGCACATTGGCCATTCGGCCTTATCACACATATGCATGCTCACATTCATCACATTGGTCATTCGGCCTTATCACATATATGCATGCTCACATTCATCACATAGGCCATTCGGCCTTATCACATATATGCATGTTCATATTCACCACATTGGCCATTCGGCCTTACCACATATACATATCTCATATATATTTCACATTAACCATTCGGCTTTACCACATATACATATCACACATATATTTCACATTAGCCATTCGGCTTTACCACATATACATATCCACATATACATATCTCATACATATTTCACATTCGCCATTCGGCTTCACCACATATACATATCACACATATATTTCACATTAGCCATTCGGCTTTACCACATATACATATCTCATACATATTTTACATTCACCATTCGGCTTTACCACATATACATATAACACATATATTTCACATTAGCCATTCGGCTTTACCACATATACATATCTCATATATATTTCACATTAGCCATTCGGCTTTACACACATATACATATCTCATATATATTTCACATTAGCCATTCGGCTTTACCACATATACATATCTCATACATATTTCACATTCGCCATTCGGCTTCACCACATATACATATCACACATATATTTCACATTAGCCATTCGGCTTCACCACACATATATATATTTATCTTGGACATCAATTTCAGCCATAGCTTATAAGCAACTCAAATAGTTTCATCAATGTTTACAACAAATTCACATATTCACCACAAGCTGTTTTCCTGAGCAATAGTCACTAATTTATTTATAACTGGAGATACAAAACTCAAAATCAATTGCCGTTAATTTTCCCTGAATATAGACTCATATATCTTCCATCCATAAAATTTTCAAAATTTTAGGTTTGGCCAATCAATACCAGATTTTGCTTAAAGTTTCCCCTGTTTCACTGTTTGACTAATCTGACCACTCTTCACTACAAATCAAAATTTTCTTTCTACAGAATTCATAATGTGTTCTATTTGATTTCATTTGAAACTAGACTCATTAAGGAGTCTAAGCATATAAATATTATCTTATAACCATTTTTTTACAAATTATAATGATTTTCCGAAAACAGAATAGGGGATTTCAGAGTCATTCTGACACTGTCCCACACAACTTTAAATATCTCTTTATAGGAAATTTCTTTGCTTCCACGGTCTCTTTCATAAAAAACTAGACCAACTAAGCTTTGATTACATATTTTATTTAGCCTATAATTCCACACCAACAATTTATAGTGATTTTCTAAAGTCACATTACTGCTGCTGTCCAAGCAAATTATTACAATTTGCTCTTAAATTTCCAAGTCCAAACACTTATGAACTTACCATTTTAGTTTAAGACATATCATGGCCACATCATATCTTATTAAATCAACTCATTATGTCCTATTATGATTGAATTTACTCAACGTTTAATCACTTAAAACTTACCTCGGAAGTGGTCGACGATTAGATGTCCACGGCTATTCGTTTACTTTCTCTTTTCCCCTATCCGACTTTGATCCTCTTTGCTCTTAAGCTTAAGTAAAACAATAGATTTGCTTAAGTACTTAACTAATATTATTCAGTTAACAATCACATTTGGCAATCACATATCATTTAATCTTTGATTGACCAATTTAACACATACCAAAATCCAATCATACATCTAACCTTTATCTCAATACCAAACCGAGTTATAAGATCATACATTATACTAAGCATATCATTAAACATACCTATTCAATTTAGATAATTTCATAGCTGATTAATCACCTTACCCCACATTACTCAATGCCGAATATTAACCCAACATCACAAGCATAATCACCATGAAACTTACCTTAATACACATTTTATCCCATTGTCGAATACATATATATATCATCAAACAAATCAACTAGTTTAGCATTCAAATTCTTCTAACCATTCCTCAATCATTTACTCAATGAACAACAATCCAAGCACATCAAAGCATAGTCGAATGTATCATTCTTCTTAAATTCAAAAATAAATGCATGGGCTAACTTCGAAATCTATTTAACAACTCAACTTTATAAACACATATTCGGCTAGGAAGAAAGATTGATAATTTAACAACCTTACCTTAACATATAATTTGTTGTGACACATCTTTAAGCATTCTTTTATTCCATCAACTCAAAACACATTCATCACTCTCAATAACTAAACTCACATTCGGCAATGGCCTCCAATATAGTGACCGATTCTTCTCAACTAGCACCTAGTGTACACACATGATCATTTGTTTGATTCAAGCACCTATCCACCAAAAATTCATCCAAATTAACAAGAACAACAACCACATTCTTTGTTATCTACCATGACCGAAACCCATATTCATTCACCAAATATCAAGAATTTATCATCAATTTGACATATAAGGACATAACCAAATGTTTCTTGCAACACAAACTCAAAAATTAACACATGGGTCATGTTATGAGCACCAAAACAAACTCAACTTCACAAAAATTCCAAAAGAATCACATGATATCATACCTTAATTCCCCCCACACAAGATGGCCGAATGCCTTAGGTGTGCTTTCTTCCATTTCTTGGTTAGTTTCGGCTTGAGAGAGGTAGGAGAAGAAGATGAACATTTTTTTTTCTTTTGTTTTCTTCCTTCAATTCACGGCAATGGAGGGGGGGAACATGGATGAGATAATTTTTTTTCATCACTCCTCCCTTTGCATTATTATTTTATTACCCATACTCCTTATTTATTTTTCCTAACATAAATCACTAACATAACATGTTTATGACATGTTTTGCCCATAACATTTTGTCCTCCTTCCTTGTCATGGCCGGCCACTACTAAATTAAGGGGGAATTTGACATGCAAGTCCACCCTTTTATTACATGCACTAATAGATCCTATAGATTAACCTATCACATTTCAAAAGTGTCACACATAAGTCCTATTAGCTGAATTCACATGCAGTCGACTAAATCGAAGCTTAAAACTTTCACACATTCATATTCACATATTTTAGACAATAAATATCATATTCAAATAATTTGGTGACTCGGTTTAGCGGTCCCGAAACCGCTTTCCGACTAGGGTCAATTTAGGGGTGTCACACTTTGATACTAATGTGATTGCTTTGATTGACCCTGGTTCTACTCATTCTTATATATGTGAAACCTTAGCATCCAGTAGACTCTACCTGTTGAGTCTACTGAGTTTGTAATTCGGGTGTCAAATCCTTTGGGTCGTTACGTGCTTCTCGACAAAGTGTGCAAGAAATGTCCCCTAGTAATCCGAGGTTCCTATTTTCCGGCCGATTTGATGCTTTTACCGTTTGACGAATTTGATGTTATCCTCGGTATGGATTGGTTGACCGTACATGATGCAATTGTAAATTGCAAAAGAAAAACCATTGATTTAAGGTGTGTAAATAACAAGGTAATCCGAGTTGAGTCTACTGACTTGAATAGGTTGCCAGCTGTAATATCATCGATGTTGGCTTAGAAATATGTAAGAAAGGGGTGTGAAGCATACCTTGCGTATGTACTTGATAATAAAGAGCCAGAAAGGAAACTTGAATCTGTGCCGGTGGTTTGTGAATACCCAGATGTTTTTCCCGAAGAATTACCGGGTTTACCACCTGTTCGGGAGGTAGAGTTTGGTATTGAGCTTGTACCTGGGACTACACCGATTTCGATAGCTCCGTATCGTATGGCACCAACCGAGTTAAAAGAGTTGAAAGCTCAGTTGCAAGAGTTGACGGATAGAGGTTTCGCTCGACCAAGTTTCTCACCTTGGGGTGCACCAGTATTGTTTGTGAAAAAGAAGGACGGAACCATGAGGTTGTGCATCGACTATCGTCAGCTGAATAAAGTGACAATAAAGAATAAATATCCGTTACCACGTATTGATGATTTGTTTGATCAACTAAAGGGAGCCTCGGTGTTTTCAAAGATAGATTTGAGATCGGGTTATTATCAGTTGCGAATTCGAGATTCGGACATACCCAAAACTGCTTTCAGAACGAGATACGGTCACTACAAATTCTTAGTGATGCCGTTTGGGCTCACTAATGCCCCCGCGGTATTTATGGATCTGATGAATCGGATCTTCAGACCGTATTTAGACCGGTTTGTAGTTGTGTGTATTGATGACATCTTGGTCTACTCAAGAGACGAAACCGAGCATGCTGAGCACCTGAGATTAGTGTTGCAGATTTTACGAGATAAGAAATTATATGCTAAGTTCAGTAAGTGTGAGTTCTGGTTGAGAGAGGTGAGCTTCTTGGGTCATGTGGTATCCCCATCGGGTATTCGAGTTGATCCGAGCAAAATTTCAGCCATACTTAACAGGAAGCCTCCGAGAAATATTACTGAGGTTCGGAGCTTTTTGGGACTTGTCGGTTACTACCGACGGTTTGTAAAAGGTTTCTCGATGACCACACCAATGACGAAACTACTTCAGAAAGATGTTAAGTTTGAATGGACGGAAAAGTGTCAGAAAAGTTTCGATCAATTGAAAACCCATTTGACGGAAGCTCTAGTACTAGTGCAGCCCGAATCAGGCAAGGAGTTCGTCATTTACAGTGATGCATCCTTACTTGGGTTGGGTTGTGTATTGATGCAAGAAGGTCGAGTTGTAGCTTATGCGTCGAGGCAACTGAAGCCACATGAGAAAAATTATCCAACCTATGATCTCGAACTGACTGCCATCGTATTCGCTTTGAAAATATGGTGACATTACTTATTTGGTGAGAAGTGCCATGTATATTCGGATCACAAAAGTCTTAAATATTTGATGACTCAAAGAGACTTGAATCTGCGACAAAGACGTTGGCTCGAGTTGTTGAAAGATTATGAGCTTGTCATTGACTATCACCCAGGAAAGGCTAATGTGGTTGCGGATGCCTTAAGTCGTAAAACACTGTTTGCTTTTACGAGCGATGAATGTACACTTGTCTGTTCTATCAGGTTAGTGGCAGAATTAAAGGCCAAACCATTGTTGATTCATCAAATTCGTGAAGCTCAGAAAGTCGATGATGAACTGGTTGCAAAACGAGCTGAATGTGTTTCGAATATAGAATCAGAGTTTCAAATTGATGATGACGATTGTTTGAGGTTCAAAAGTCATTTGTGTGTTCCAAGAAATTCAGAACTTATTTTGATGATTCTGAACGAAGCTCATTGTAGCCGAATGTCAATTCACCCGGGGAGTACGAAAATGTACAACGATCTGAGACATCAGTTTTGGTGGCATGGTATGAAACAAGACATTTCCGATTTTGTTTCGAAGTGCTTAGTATGTCAGCAAGTGAAGGCGGAACATCAAGTGCCTACGGGATTACTTCAGCTGATCATGATACCTGAATGGAAATGGGATCGAGTCACGATGGATTTTGTAACTGGGTTGCCAGTGCCGGCAAGTAAGAAAGATGCGATTTGGGTTGTTGTTGATAGACTGACTAAGTCGGCTCACTTTATCCCCGTACGCACGAGTTTTTCATTGGATAAACTAGCTGAATTGTATGTTTCTCAGATTGTGAGATTACACGGGGTACCTATTTCTATTGTGTCGGATAGAGATCCGAGATTCACCTCGCGATTTTGGAAGAAATTGCAAGAAGCTTTGGGTACCAAGTTGCATTTTAGCACCGCTTTTCATCCCCAAACCGATGGTCAATCTGAGCGGATAATTTAGATACTCGAGGATATGTTAAGATGTTGCATCCTTGAGTTTAGTGGTTCATGGGAACGGTATTTACCTTTGATTGAATTTGCTTACAACAATAGTTTTCAATCAAGTATTGAGATGGCACCTTACGAGGCTTTGTACGGTCGAAAATGCCGTACACCATTGTTTTGGACCGAGCTCGGTGAAACTAAAATTTTCGGAGTTGCTTTGATTAAAGATGCTGAGCAGAAAGTAAAAATAATTCGTGAAAGTCTGAAGGCAGCATCAGATCGTCAGAAGTCGTACGCGGATTTGAAATGAAAGGACATTGAGTATCAGGTGGGAGATAAAGTGTTTCTTAAAGTTTCACCTTGGAAAAAGATACTCAGATTTGGGCGTGAGGGCAAATTGAGTCCGAGGTTCATCGGGCCATATGAAATATCCGAACGAGTCGGTCCAGTTGCGTATAGATTGATTTTGCCCCCTGAACTTGAAAGGATCCACAACGTTTTTCATGTTTCGATGCTTCGACGTTACAGATCTGATCCTTCGCACATAATTAGTTCATCAGAGGTTGAAATTCAATCTGACTTGAGTTATGAAGAAGAACCAATTCGTATCCTAGCTCGTGAAGTGAAAGAGTTGCGAAACAAAAGGGTTCCGTTAGTAAAGGTGTTATGGCTCAAACACGGAATCGAAGAAGCTACTTGGGAAACCGAGAACTCTATGAGAGAACGATACCCAAACCTATTTACCGGTAAGATTTTCGGGGACGAAAATTTCTTAAGTGGGGGAGAGTTGTGACAGCCCTAAAGTGACCCTAGTCGGAAAGCGGTTTCGGGACCGCTAAACCGAGTCACCAAATTATTTGAATATGATAATTATTGTCTAAAATATGTGAATATGAATGTGTGAAAGTTTTAAGCTTTGATTTAGTTAATTGCATGTGAATTTAGTTAATAGGACTTATGTGTGACACTTTGAAATGTGATAGGTTAATCTATAAGGATCTATTAGTGCATGTAATCAAAGGGGTGGACTTGCATGTCAATTTCCCCCATTTAATTAGTAGTGGCCGGCCATGACAATAAGGGTGGACAAAGTGTGATGGGTAAAACATGTCATAAACATGTTGTGTTAATGGTTTATGTTAGAAATGATAAAATAATAATGGTTAGTAGGATGACAAAAAAAAAAAAGAAAAGGTTCTCATTTGTTTCTTCATGACCGAAAAATCAAAAGGAAGAAGGGGAAGAAAAGGTTGAGGAGGTTCGGCCATACTTGTATCTAGATTAAGGTATGTTTGATGATGTTCCATGAGATGCATGCATGTTTTAGTTGTTAGCTTGAGTTCTACCTAGCCCATGGTTTAAATCTTTGCTATGTGATGGAGATGATATTCAGCCATGGGTGTTGTCTTCTTGGGTGGTGTTTGATGTTGGTGATGATGCATGAAGATGAGTTAAGTTTCGGCTAAGGTGGATTTGTGTTGATGTCATTTGCATGCTAAATGTGAAGCTTTATAATGATACATGTGATGGTGGATTGATGCCTCTTGGATTTTCTTTTTAGCATTTTTTTTTGAGATAGACATTAGGTTCTTTGTTTAACCCATGACCAAAATTGAAATGGTATGGTGTCTTGATGCATTCGGCCATAGTAGGAAATATGGTTGTTGTTCATGTTATTTACATGAGAAATGGTAGTAAGGTGAAGTGCAAATATTAGTATTTGATTACTAGTGTACATATGTGTATTAGCCGAGTTTTGAACTTGAAACAAAATGGTATGTAGTTAATACAAGTAACCATATTTGTAGGAAGTATTAAGCATATAATTGGCCTCAACATAGACATACATATTCGGCCACATGAGATAGATTGGTGCTGCATGTATTCGGTTAGGGGCAAGCATATTGATGCTTTTATCTTGACTTAGATAATCGGCTAAAGGAGAATTTGTTAAAGTGCTTAGTTAATTGATATTAGGTTAATGATGTGTGTATTCGGTCATGAAGGTGCACATGAGGAAATGTTAGATTAATTGTATTAAATTGCTCAATGTGAATAAAAATGCGTATGACCGCTTTGTATTTGAGCTAAAGGTGGCCATATAACCTATCAACTCCTTGTCATATTCGGCCATAAGCTAGCATAATGAGACCTTAATAAGTTAAATTTGCTTGAATTAGCTCAAGAGCTTAAAGGACCAAAGTTGGACAAGGGAAAGGAAAAAGTGATCAAATAGCCGCCGAAATCGTTCGACAACATCCGAGGTAAGTTTTCGAGTAATGAAACTTAGTTTACAATTTGATTAAGTCATGATGTATAGTCATAACAAAAATATGGTGATGTAATGATTCTACTTGAATTATATGTTGAATTAATTAGTCTATACGTATGATGGGTAGCCGTATGTGCATAGAGATCATGTCATAAAGCAAATCAAAATCGTGCTCTTTGTATGTGGCTATTGAGCCGAAATTAGTAAGTGTGATAAGTGTCTTGTGTTTGAGCTTTGGTAATGAAAATGAAATATGGATGTGTCATGATTATTGATATATGTGCATGGTTATTCGAATGATATCCGGGCTAAGTCCCGAAGGCTTTTATGCTAGTGACTATATCCGGACTGAGATCCGAAAGCATTTGTGCGAGTTGCTATATCCGAGCTAAGACCCGAAGGCATTTGTGCTAGCGATTATATCCGGGCTAAGTCCCGAAGGCATTTATGCTAGTGACCATATCCGGGCTAAGACCCGAAGGCCTTGTGCGAGTGGTTATATCCGACTAAATCCCGAAGATACTTGGGTTTGGGAATGAGCAATCTTGCTGTAATAATTTCAATTAATACGCTCGTAAAATCCCAACGATGAGGTATGTTTTGTATGTGCATTGAGATAATTGATTCCCTCTAAATAGTATTTGCTCAATCGACTAACAAGCTTCCGGCTTTTAGACAAGTTGATTCCTTACGTATGAATATAAAGGTTGGAAATGTGAAAGTAGGTATGATTGTGAGAATATGTGTATATGAAATTATTCGTTTAGTCGTATGAATGCTATACTTCAGTTGTGCATGATTTCATTGCTCAAAACTTACTAAGCATTAAATGCTTACTCCGTTCTTTGAATCTCTGTTTTATAGATTTTGGTTTGTCATCTATCGGACTCGGGATTGTCGAAGTCGAAGTCGTCCACACTATCACAGCCCTTTTGGTACTCTTTTAGTTGAACTCTGCTAATGGCATGTATAGGACTACCCTTTTTGTTGTTGGTCATGTACCCTTTGGTTTTGTATAAATTTGGATAGCCATGCGAAAATGGCTTATATACACTTTGAGCATAGCATTATAATCGTTTTGTATGTTGTTCATTGAGAGGTATGGAAATGTTTGGTAACGATTAGCCATTGGAATGGTTAATCATGATCATTTTGGTGCTTTGTATGACAAATTCTAGTTGATTCATGGAAAACCATGAAATAGGTAAAGTTTACCTTAAAAATAGATGCTGACATCAGCAGTGGTGCAGATTTGAAAAATCACTAAAAATAGTAGGAATGGAATTAAATAGTGAATAAATTATTTAATCGAACCTTGATGAATCTACTTTCATATGGAAGAAACGAAATGATCATATGAGTCGTATTTTAAGAGATATTTAAGTTTTTGTGGAACAGGGCTAGAGCAATTTCTGGATCCCCTGATCTGACTTTGGAAATTCACTATAAATTAACCAGAGAAAATTGGAAGTCATGCCATATATGTATAGATTCACTTTTGAGTCTAGTTTCGTTAGAAAGAAACGGCATAAGTATTGAAGCCCTGTACAGGAAGATAGCTAAGTCGTATTGCATGAAGGTCGGAGTAGTTGAACCCTGTAATAGGGAAGACTTTAACTAATAAACTGTACTAATTGGATTTACCAAAAATTCTAGAAAAAAATTTGTAGAAGGATATGTGAGTCTTGTTTTAGTTAAAATTTACAAAACTGGTTTTCGAGTTTTGGAACTCAAGATATGGTTTTTAAGGTGACAGTGACGCAGTTAGCCAGCTTGTCTGGAAATTTTAAATGAACTGTGAAAATCAATGAATTAAGTCTGTTAGCACCTCGTGTTCGACTCCGGCAACGGTCTCGGGTACGGGGTGTTACATGCATTGCTCCTCATTGGTTACCTTAGCAACTTTCATTGGTCTTGATCCATCTGGCTTCAAAGTATCAATAGTTGTACCCACAGACTCGTGTGCGGTGATAATGTTCACAACAGAATCTTCCTCTTCTTTTCTTTTTCATTTTCAGCAACATCTTCTTATTCAGCAATAGCTTTCTCTTCTACAGCAGGTATTTCCTTCTCAATAATAATGTCTCTTTATCAGCAAAAATATCATTCTTGAACAAGCTATCAATCTTTCACAGGCATTCTTCAATGTCCCTGGATTCCTCTCCTTTCTCGTTATCAGAGACTTGCACAATGGGTGGGATGCCACCGATCTATCTCGATCTTTAAAGTCGTCATCCATGGAAGAGATGTCATAATTCTAAATGATTGATGGAAACACTAGGATCTCTGGTAGTGGTCTAGGATAGGTGCAAAAAGTTTCCCACTTTAACTTCGAGATGGTTTTGTAGACTTGTTTACCCAAGTCTTGTTGTGTCAAAAGGGAAATGCCCTATTCGGGATAGAAGTTTGCTTCAATATGTTGTCTTAAAATCATTCCTTTGCTGCTTTATTCAAAAAGATTATTGGCTCCTTTGTCTGTACTGGCCTGGGGGATTCCGACACGTGAAATGCGGCAGCAAAGGATGCATGTTCGCCAGCAGATTGCTGGCTTTTTTGACCGAGCCTTTTGTTTTTTTCCATCTTTTTTTGAGGGAAAAAGATTTAAACGTAAAAAGATATGATCTTGACTAAAGAAAAGAAATAAAAATGGTTGCTTGAATGCGTTACAATTGGTACAGTGGGAGAGGATTTATAGTGAGTGAAAGAGGAAGATGGAGTGGCGTGTTGTTTTATGGAGAGATATAAGGCTGGCATGAATAGTTATGTCCAATAGAAATTGTACCTGCTCAGAGTGATTTTTGATCCCACAATGGAATCTGAATTTCCCTAAATTTTGAGGAGTTATAAATGGTAGCACAAAATTTCAAAATGCGTTGATAGTAAGATTTCAATGCGTCGACAATGGTACCTAATTATTCTACAAAAAGGACAGAAAGCAAAATTTAACAAAGCATAAATAAAATAAAATAAAATTATGGATTAATAATTAAAAATTAAAGCTTTTTTACCAATTTAATGGTCTCTGCCTGCTTTTGATCACTATTGCCAAAATAGGGTTTCAGCCTCTGTCCATTTACTTCGAACTGGTGTCCATCATGTAAATCTCAAATTCTGACTGCACCATGAGAAAATAAGGTAACAACTTCAAAAGGTATAGATACTTTTACATCAAATTTTGATTATTTTTGATAGATTTGCACAAAGGGTGAAAAACGGTTCGGCAGACACTACTAGAAGCGCAAAACCGAGAAGTAATTTTGAAGCATCAAGGCGGATTAATTTTTCAGCCTAAGACGGTCAAAATTATGTGTATTAATTCATAATATAATTAATTTTATTTTTAATCCAATTTAATTTGGATTAAATAAATTATTATTAGTTAATTATTCAAAGTGGCCTAATTGAGCTGAACCGAGAAAATCAATCCAACCGAGCAGTGGGCAGCCCAAATTCAAACATGCCTAGAACGATGAAAATGTGCAAGTGTACCCAATCACAACAAGTAATAAAGTGACAAGTAAATGTCAAGTTATCATACCCACAGGGACTATGAAAAGAATTATTTATGAATGCAATTTAAAACACTTTGGTGAAGAAAATATTTTGATTTGAGAAATGATTAAAAACTAGAAAACAAAGTAAAATAAATAAAATAAAATAAATTTCTAATGCACAATTTCAAAAGATGAGTTTAATCAAGGTGACATAATTGTGTTAGATTAATTATATTTCTTAACTTAGAATTATTAAACTCATGTTATGTTGTTACGAATAAATTCACGGCAACTCGGTAATTTGCTAACTTATGAACATACTTACCTACAAAAATTCATTCATCTCTTGACTATATCTCTATGTCAATTCAACCGATTAAACAAAATTTAATAGGTAAATGTGTTAATGCACATACATACTTATGAAATTAAAATAATATCTTGTACATATCTCTATGGCAACTCAAACATTTAATTTAAATACATAAGCACATAAAAGATTACGTGAGGTAACAATGTATTTCTATATTGAAACAATTTAATCACAATAATCTTGCAAGTTATGCAAGGCAATTGTATGGCTCAACACTTTTCTAATTTAACCCTTAGTTACTTTAGATGATCAAACATGCACTGATTAAGTATCGTGTTAATTAATTACAATTTCAATCCATTTGAATTATTAATTCATTAGTTACCTTACAATTGTAATGCAAGAACAACTTAGTCATGGTTTTACTTAATCAAACATCTTACCGAAGCCTATAACAACACAAACACAATTTTAATAAATTAAGAAGATGAAATGAAATCAACCTAATATGAATTAAATTTAATACATATTAATTAAATAAATCATATAAACATAAAAATTCATAGACATGTTCATCATAACAACAATAGAATTTAAAAAGATAGGGAATAAGAAGCAAATCCGATGTTTCCCTCTGGCTTGGCTGTGTTGCTCCACTCTTCCTTCTTCACTTGTTCTTGTAAAAACAAGGCTTCTATGAACACTTGAATGCTGCTCAAAATGATGGATGAACAACTCTTTTCAAGAGGTGAAATCGGCAAGAGGACAAAGGAAAATAGATGGAAAAATAAAGAGAGAAAGTTGAGAGAGAAGAGAAGAGATGAGAAAGTTGTGGTGTGGTGAAATGAGCAGCCAAGGGGGTTTTTATAGGGTGAGAGGGCTGATAAAAATAACCAAAATCAGCAGCCAAAGAGCCCTCGCATGGCCAGCCACACATGTGGCAAGTTTGAAGTTTTCAAACTTGCTATATTAAGGCTAGGGCAAATCTAGAAAGGCACAAATAGTGGAGGGGTTTGTTTGCAATTTGAACAAGTCTTCAAGGGTCATTTTGAAAGATAATTAATCAGCCAAGTAAGCTTATTGGGTCAGCATGTGGGACGGTTTTGGGCTGCCCAGTACTCAGTCAGTTCGGTTTTTCTCGGTTCAGCACAATTGGGCCACTTTTCATAATTAATTAATAATAATTTATTTAACCCAGATTAAATTGGATATAAATTAAAATTAATTATATTATGAATTAATACACATAATTTGGACCATCTTAGGCTGAAAAATTATTTCTCCTTAATGCTTCAAAATTGTTTCTCAGTTTTGCGCTTTTAGTAGTGTTTGCCTAGTCGTTTTTCGCCATTTGTGCAAATCTATTGAAAATAATCAAAATTAATCAAAATTTATTATAAAATTAATTAAAACTAATTATGTTAATAATTTAAGTCCAGAATAATTATTTTCTAATAATTATTTATTTTTCAACAATAATTTTACCGAAACTCCATGAATTTGAGTTAAAAAGGGCATGAAAAAGTGTGTATATTTTCGTGTTTCCAATGCCACATGTGTGGTAGGCCATAGGGGGAGTCTTTGTTTGCTGATTCTAGCTATTTTTTGAAGTCTTATCAACCTATAAATAACCCCTTGGCTGCTCACTTCAAACACATCTCAAACCCATTCAATCTTTACTTCTCTTTCACATTTCTCTTTTCATTGCCCTTCATTTTCTTCCCCATTCCCTTGCCGAATGCACCTCTTGAAAAAGATTCATTCAACCACCATTTGGAGCAGCATTCAAGTGTTCATAGAAGTATCGGTTTGACAAGAACAAGTAGAGAAGGAGGAGTGGAGCAAACTAGTCAAGCCACGGAGACAACACCGAATTTGATTCTTGTTCCCTATCCTTTTAATTTTGTTGTTGTTATGATGAACATGTCTATGAATATATATGATGTTGATACGTTTAGTTTAATTAATATGGCTTAAATTAAATTCGTGTTAGGTTGATTGCATTTCGTCTACTTAATTTATTAGAATTGTGTTTGTGTTGTTATAGGCCTCAGTAAGATGTTTGATTAAGTAAAAATATGATTAAGTTATTATTGCATTACTATTGTAAGGTAACTAATGAATTAATTATTTAAACGGATTGAAATTGTAATTAATTGACACGATACTTAATCAGTGCATGTTTAATCATCTAAGGTAGCTGAGGGTTAAATTAGGAACGAGATCTATCGATACATTAGCCTTGAATAACTTGCAAGATTATTGTGATTAAACTATTTAAAGTTAGAAATACAATATTACCTCACTTAATCTTTTATGTGCTTATGACATCGAACTAATTGTTTCAATTGGGATAGAGATATATCCAAGAGATTATTTTAATTTCATAAGTATGTATGTGCATTAACACATTTTCTTATTAAAATTTTTTTAATTGGTTGAATTGACTAGAGATATAGTCAAGAGATAAATGGATTTTAGTAGGTAAGCATGTTCATAAGTTAGCAAATTACCGAGTTGTCGTGAATTTATTCGTAGCAACATGAATGAGTTTAATAATTCGAAGTTAAGAAATGTAATTAATCTAACAAAATTATGTTATCTTGATTAAAATCATCTTTTGAAATAGTGCATTGGAACTTTTATTTTATTTTATTTTATTTTATTTACTTTATTAAAATCCTAGTTTTTAATCACCTCTTCAAATCAAAATATTTTTTTTCACCAAAGTGTTTTTAAAATTGCATTGATAAATAATTATTTGCACAGTCTCTATGGGTACGATAACTCAACATTTACTTGTCACTTTATTACTTGTTGCGATTGTATACACTTGTACATTTCTATCATTCCAACATGCTTTTCCAAAAGCCAATTGATATGGTGACATTCCTAATGGAGCTTTGTATGTTTTTCGAAATGCCCATAAAGCGTCATCCAAACAGAAAGACCAATCTTTCCTTGAAAGGTTTACAACCTTCTCAAGAATGTTCTTAATTTGTCGATTCGAAACTTTGGCTTGTCCATTGGTTTACAAATGATAGGTAGAAGTCATTCTATGATTAACTCCATATCTCTTCAGTGCGGTTGCCACTTGGTTGCAATGAAAGTGAGTACCCTAATCACTAATCAATGCCTTTGGTGTGCCGAAGTGGGTGAGTATATGCTTGAAGATGTAGTCAACGACTACTAATATATAAAGATTTCCAATAAACTCAAAACGATCCTAAAAAATCCATACCCCAAACATTGAATAATTCAACTTCCATAATTGGTTGCTGCAACATTTTATTGCGTCGGGATATAGAACCAGTGCGCTGAAACCTATTGCATTGAGTCACAAAATTGTGGGTGTCTTTGAATAATGTTGGCTAGTAGAATCCTGATTGGAGAACTTGAGTAGAAATTCTCATACCAACGAAATGACCTCCATAAGGAGCATCATGACAATGCTTTAGGATTGAACGCATGTCCTCTTCTGGAACACAATGTCGAATGATGTTGTTACTGCATACCTTGAATAAATAAGACTCGTTCCAAAAAGAAATCTTTCTTTTTATGACCCGTGACACCCAATGGGAGTTTCCACACACTAGACAATTAACAAAACTTGCATACCAAGGAGTTTCGTTTACAGCAAATAACTTCTCATTTGGGAATGTGTCGACAATTTGAATTATGTTTCCATCTTCGCTGCCAAGTTCCAATATAGATGATCTGCAACTTGATTCTCTGAACCCTTACAGTCTTTTATCTTGGTGTCAAATTCTTGCAGTAGTAATATCTAGTGTATTAATCTTGGTTTGGCATCCTTTTTCACAAAGAGATGTCTCAATACCAAGTGATTAGTGAATACAATAACCTTTACATCGACAAGATAGGAACAAAATTTGTTGAAAGCAAAGACTACATGTAATAGCCCGATTTAGACCCTAGTCAGAACAGTGGTTTTGGAACCACGATTCCGAGTCCAAAAAATATTTAAAAATTATTTACTGTGTTTATTATGTGTGAATTTATATTTGTGAAATTTTCGTGTTTTAATTTTATTATTTGAGTGTCCGATTAAATAAAAAGACTTAATCGTGTAAAATAAAAATTTGATGATTAATTATAAAAGGGCCAAGATGAATGTGTCTTTATAAGAGGAAGTGCTTATGTTGTAAATAAACCATATTTATAAGCTAAGGACGGTAGTAACCTTAATTAACATGATTTTATTATTATATGTCAAAGGTTAAATATGTAAATTATGTAATAATGTGTATATAATAAAACATATAATTAAAAATCAATGTTCATATTATTATTCCATGACCGAAATTCATAAATAAATAAAAGAAAAAGAAGCTAGGGTATTCGGCACTTTGGAAGTTCAATCAATGTATGTAACTAGCTCGATTTTTGATAATTTTTACGTTTTTGATATTGTTGCTAAGTTATCTACAAGACCCATGCTTGAATTTTTGAATTTGGTGAATATTTTGAGTTATGCCATTGTTGAAAGTTTGTGATTTTTGTTGTTTGATGATGAAACATGAAAGATATGTTTTGGATTAACATATTTTGTATTGGAGTTTTTGATGATTTTGAGTAATTAGGACTAAATTGCAAAAATAATAATTTGAGGGACTAAAATGTGAAATAAATGAAATATATGGACTTGTATGAACATGGGTAAAATTTGGTCTAACATGGGTATATTCAAGTTTTGAATATTTTGTATTTTGTGAAATAGGGACTAAATTGTGAAAAATGTGAAACGTTAGGGGCAAAAGTGTAATTTTCCCATTTATGTGTTTTTGGATGAATTTGATTGAATATTTTATTAAATAAGTTCAATTTATATTAATTTAGATCAAGAAAAGAGAAAATCGACTTGGATCGGGGGAAAACTAAAGTTGTTGGCTAGTCGTTCCGTTCTGTTTTTCATCTTCCGAGGTAAGTTTATAAGCAAATAGACATTGTTAAATTTAGTTAAATGTGAACTATATATGCTGGAATGAAATGTGTGAACATATATTTACAGTAGACAAATGTATACATGCTTGGCAACTATGTTTGTGAGTTTGATTCGACCGAGATACGACGTTTGAAAGCCCTGTATGAACCTTAGGAATAGCTAGGATACATATGTCATGACATAGGATTCCGATCTGTGATGTGCAAGTAAGACCATGCCATTGAGATATGTGTGCGAGTAAGACCACGTTTATATGTTGGCATTGATATGTGTAACACCCCTCGCCCATATCCGACGCGGAGACATGGTTCGAGGTGTTACCTGACTTAACTCAATCAACTATACAAAACCAGGCGGTAAAATTTTGATAAATTTTAAAACTTTTACTTTCATAAGCAATTAGTTCCTTGAATGGGCTTACGAGGCCCAAAACATACATTCGAGACGATTTAGACTTAACTGAGAATTTAAGAAAAACTTGGTGAAATTCATGCTTTAGGGTTCCACACGCCCGTATGACTTGGAACACGCCCACGTCCTCAGCCCGTGTGCGACACTAACTTTAGGGCACATGCATGACACACGCCCGTGTGGCCTACCCGTGGTCAACACTGACTTATAGACACGGCTATGGCACACGCCCGTGTGGCCTAACTGTGGACAATACTAATTTAAAAGTTTAAGTACAGGGGGACACACGGCCATAACAGACACCCATGGGGATGAGCCGTATGTCACACATGGTCTAAACACATGCCCGTGTGTCTTGCCCGTGTGGACAAACTAGGCTATCTTCCAAGCCATTTTGTTACCCAATTTGCACAACCTACACAAGATCATTTCAATATGCTAATTCCATCCCAAAAGACATCAATTCATCCATAGAAGGAACATCATATACATTTTCCAAAATGAATAATAGTCATTATCTAGGCTTAATACAAAATGAAGGGCTTTTATCTTAAGCCAATATACATAAACAATTCTCACTAATACAACTCCCTAGTCTAGCCCTATACATGCCATAATCAAAAATATAAATCCAACTATACCGAGTATTACGGCTGATAGTGTGATTGATATCTCTGACTTCAAGGGATCCTCGAGCAAAATGGCAGTACTGAAAGAAAAGGAAAGGAAAGAGAGTAAGCATAAAGCTTAGTAAGTTGCATATAAATATGTATACAACAACAACTTCACCATTTATCAATTATGGTCATAGCTCAAAGGTAAGTATAAACTGGACTTACTCATTACCATCAACTCAAATCATATTTTCTAATCGAGCTCATTACTCATGCCTACCAAATAGGTACCTGTAACACTTACAACATTATCATACTTTCCTTATTAAATCTCTTCCTTAAATCTTAAAATTGAACCTTTTGGAATACTACCGAATATTCTATAAGCCTCAAACATGGGTTAAGTTGCCGCTGACGTGTCCCAAACATGGTCTTACGCTGGCTATCTCCATCGAGGCTGATGCCATGTCCCAGACATGGTTTTACACTAGCTCTCGTGTATACGTGCTGATGCATGTCCCAGACATGTCTTACACTAGCACGAAACTTAGCCAATGCATGCCCCAGACACGTCTTACACTGGCTAACATCATCAAGGCCGATGCATGTCCCAGACATGTCTTACACTGGCACTCACCTCTATGCGAAGTCATGTCCCAGATGTGGTCTTACATGGGCTATCATGATGCAGCTGATGCATGTCCCAGACATGTCTTACACTAGCCCTCGTCTCAATGCCGATGCCATGTCTCAGATATGGTCTTATACTGGCTCTCACATAACCCCATGTCATGGCATGAATATCCGGTTTGTTTCCTGGGGTTCTTACTGGATCTTTCGACTTTCTCAATCATAAATACATTACTTAGTTCCAATTCTAGAAATTTATGCTATATCAAATCAATAACAATCGAATACATGCATTAATAATATAGTTGTATTATTTACATACAACTTACCTCAGTTTACAAAAAGTATTTGATTAGTCGGCTTAATCGGATTGCTTAGCTTTGCCCCGGTCTAGGCTTGATTTTGGCAAGTCTTGATCTATAATAACAAAATGAACTCATTCCGTCATTAAATACAAGTAGGCTATCTAAAATTTACATCTTTGGTAAAGTGACCATTTTGCCCCTAGACTTTAGGAAAATGACCATTTTACTTTCAAGCATAGCTAAACTCTTTTTACTACTAGAACAACCCCAAACTCTCATTATTTCACATACTTATTTCTTAATTTGCAACTTATGCAAAATAGTCCCTTTAGGTGTTTTCATGTTAACACCCTTCATAAAAGTTATTTATAACACAACTAGGACTCATATTCCTCCATAAAAACTCAGAATATACAACAAATACATCCATGGAAAAATCCTAAACTCTATACCATTTTGTAAGATATCACCCTCATTTGAAAGCTCATGCTTCAAGGGTCTCAAAAGTGTAAAATCTTGAAGAAAACTAATTAAAATCACTTACTTATGGGTGCTTTAAGTTGCTGCAGATTTTTGAGCTTTCAAACCTCAATATTTGATGATAATTTTGGTGAAGAAAGATGGAGAAGAAGAAAATGATAGCTAGGCTTTTAGGCATTATTTTATCACCAAATCATGACATCATCTACCTAATACTTAAAACTATTTCTTTAAAATCCGTCACATGGTCGGCCAACACTATTAAAAAGGGTGTATTGCCCTTTAAAAGCCCTCAATTTTGATTTTCTAGCTATTTAACACATTTGGGTACTAAAATGAACTTTTTCCCTTTTTGCGATTTAGTCCTTTTTCACAATCGGGCTTGAAAATATTAAAATTAACTCACCAATTTTTTCATGCACTAATATAATCGTGCTATAACCTCATAAAAATAATAAAAATAATTTTTCTATCTTCGAACATGTGGTCCCGAGATCATTGTTCCGACTAGGCCCTAAATCGTGTTGTTACAATATGTGACTTCGATATATGCGTGCGAGTGAGATCCTGTCTGGGATAGTGGCATCGATATGTGATTACATGTAAGACCACATCTGGGACGTTGGCATTGTATGATATATGTGATTATCCAAGTGTCCTATCCAATTCTGAATGGTTCATCGGGTAGCGATAAGTTGTGATCGAATATGTAAAATGAGCTAAAATGATCAGGTATGAATCACCTTATTACCTACTTGAAGTAGGGTAAGTAAGTTATTTAATATTTGTTGCAAATCACGTATGATGTAAGTAGAGAATGAATGTGAATATGGAATGTGTATTTGTCCTTGTGAACAAATACTATGAATATTTTTGAAATGATTCTTGAATATGAGTATAATAGATTATATATATTCAGCCATATAATAAGTGTATATTTAAGATGTTATATTTTAATTCATGAGCTTGTGTATATGAGTGTAAGTTTACTTGGTTATAATATGAGATTTTGGCTTTGAAATTCGAATGGTGTTTTGCTAATATAGTTATTTGAGTATTCGGCCAAGGTAACAATTGTGAATGAAAGTATATATATTATTATTGAAATGCTAAGTTTGAGATTATATGTGATAATGATATTATTGTTTGGTTTAGTTTATTCGTGTTGACTATATCATTGAGTTATTTATTTGCTTATGACTTACTAAGCTATAAAAGCTTACTCTGTGTGTGTGTGTTTGTTTCTGTTTTATAGATTTTGGATCAAGTTATGAGCTCAGGGATCATCAGCAAAGTTCATCACACTATCTATTGTTTCGGTACTTAAATAGTTGATCTCGAATTATGGCATGTATAGGCTAGCCTTGGAGTTAGTTTATTTTGAAAGTGTATGTATATAATTTATTTTGAAAGTGCATGTATATATAGTTTATTTTGAAAGTGTATGTATATAAGCCATGAGAAAATGGCTTGACTACTTTGCTGAAAATCAGTTATTTTTTTATTATGGTTTGAGCTCATTTTTGTTATAATGCTATATGCTATTGATGAGAGGTATTTATGATATGTGTTTCGTGCATTGAAGTTGGATAATGATTTTGGACGTGATATGAATGAATTGGTCATAATATATACATAGATATGTTTGGTCGATTCGAATGTGGTTCATGCTAAGATAAAGTACATATATGTGAATTTTGTTATTACGTTTAGTTAAGGATATTTTGTAATGTTCGAACATGGTTGGAGCTACTTTGTTATGTTTTTCATATGAATTGTAAGATTTGTGTCTTGGATATATTTATCTATATTCGGTTAATAATTTATCTCTAAAAGGTAAATTTTATATCATAAATTGGCACTAAAGAGTATTCGACTATATTCTAATGTGATTGGGATATATTTCGGTATATGTATTTTATGCTATGTTTTGTATTAGAGAATGGTTTGCTAAATTCGGTTTAGTATTGAAGTGAAAAAATTATAATATATATAATTGAATGGGTATTAGTTGTTTTAATTCGATTGTAATAGCAATGTATGAGTATATATAAGTGTGCAAAAGCCATGGTTTTTAATGTAATGAATTGGCCAAGTAGAGACAAGTTGGTTATGTTATTTAGATTTAATAATAATATACTACATTTGTGGTTCAGCAATTGTTATTAAAATAGGTCATTATATGTTTACTTGTATGCTCATGTTATAATTGTGGTATTAGATATTTGTGGTTAAGTAATATAATATAAGGTTGGGTGATATTTGAGGAATGAAATGGACATTGTGATATATGTTATTTATATGAAGCATAATGATGTATGATTTTATTAGTTAAAGTTGGTGCATATAAATTGAAGTTGATAGATTATTTCTTATAGTAACCATTTGAATGCTTTAGATATTAAGATTGGATATATGTTTTGAGTATGAAATGAAGTATATTAGGTTATAAGTTAAGCATTTAATTTCTATGATTATTTGTTTATGTTGAGTTAACAGTAATTTGAATAATTAGATAAAAGATATAATCGTAACATGTTAGTTTGGTTTTAAAAATTTTATTAGATGGTTTACTTTGTAATGAAAGTCTGTTCTGTATTGTCTTATGATCGTTAATGCCTCGTAACCCTATTTCAGCGACGGATACGGGTTAGGGATGTTACATTACAACCAGCAATTCTTTCTCTATGGTGGTATAATTGAATTGAGCCTCTGTAAGAGTTTTGCTACCATAATTGTAACACCCCTATCCCGTAACCGTTGTCGGAATAGGAAAGGGGTATTACCAGACTTGTAACTCATGTCAGAACAGTAAAATTTTTTAACTTTTTTTCTTGAAATAAAGATCATTCATTTAGATAAATGCTAAATGCAGCTAGGGATAAAATTAAACTTCCATAAGTACACATTCAAAAGATGCCATTTTCGCATGGCTTATATACATTAACCAGAATATTATTCCGCTACTAGTTTATTCTATACATGCTATAAAATAATCCAAAACATAGCAGTACCAAACAGTGGATAGTGATAGTGTGACAAGTTGTTGACGATCCCCGAGCAAAGGCCAAATTTGATAATCTATAAAACAGAGAAACGTAACAACTGAGTAAGCTTTCAAGGCTTAGTAAGTCTTAAGTAAAACAATTAACTTTGCTGGATTAAATACATTTATAACTTACACAAAATCCAAGTGAAGTCTCGATGGGCTTAATAAGCCTACACAAGTACATAATACATACCTGGCCAACTTAATGTGCTGATCATCCGTAATTGTTGATTTATTACTAAGTCGCTTAAGATTAGGCCTTACACAAATCACGTTTTGAAATGTCAAGATATATCACCATTCGGTCCAATAGATTAAACCCTATGTATGCACATGTAATTCATCTATTTCATCCAAATTTAAGAGTATATACCCCTTCGCATTTAAAAACATCAATGCTACTTTTAGTTTAATCAGTCGAACTAAAACATAACACTATAATCACATTCGGTTTCAATATTTGGAAGCACATATTCATGTTTTCATCTTACATAAACAATTTGATAGAGTCAATACTTGTTGAATATAACTTATAACCATCTCATAAGTGATTCCCCAAGTACATTTGTAATACAAACGAAATCGAGTTCACATAGCAAGTAAGTATCACTTACCATATACTTAACCTTTGTACACTTACCGTTTCCATAGTTACCAATTACCAATTCAATCTTTCAATACCTCAACCACTTAATCATATGCACTCATTTCGTGCACATACATAATTGTATATATGTATTTAGGAGCTTAGTTCTTTAGTTCATATTCACATTAATATTTCAAATAATCAAATCATGACAAGTATTAAAGTTTCGTATACGTAATAAAGGACCAAACATATTCCATATCACATATACATAAATGATCAAACGCAATCCATACCTTGTATTTGCACATCCTGCCGAATACAACTCAAATTAGTAAATTTTTATAAAACTAATTAAATCCGTACTTAAAGATATACAAATGTTCTTCGGTTTAAAATAATTCAAGGCACTTAGCCATAGCCTGCTAGGTTTAAAAAAAATCCGAATCCAGTTACTAGTACCAAGCCTGCGGGACTTTAAGCCCTGATATATCATCATAGTTAATTCACAAAGTTGTATACACATCAATTCACATAGCTTCGATTTTTCCAACACGGAAACACATTAATAAGGTATCACTTCATTCGAACTTATTCGTATCTCAATATAGCTAGTCTCATTTCACAAGAGCTATTAGGCCACATCACGCAGTCAGCGAGTCTTAACCCGGATACTTTCCAAATTCCATGTATATTTAATCACATGTTACCACATTTCACACAAACTATCACCATTGTAATTCATTAACCTCATTCGAATATAAGCGTACAGCATGTACCTTAACTTCATTTCATAATAGCATTCGACTTCAACACATATTTATATATACATATACATATATATATAAATAAATCCCTTTCAATAAACTTCCAACTAAATAAGAAAATACACACATGACTTACATTCTTCTCATGACAACTATTCGGCTAAACAACATATAAGTCACCACACCTTCAATTTATAAAACTATCAACACATATTACATATACATTGCTTACGTTTATAAAATAGCCATTTGGATAACTTGCACACATTATATTTTAGCCATTTTGGCCTCACCACCTATATATTTATCTTGTACATCAATTCAGCAATAGCGTATAAGCAACTCAATTAGTTTCATCAATGTTTACAACAAAATCACAGATTCACTACAAGCTGTTTTCTTGAGCAACAATCATTAAATTATTTGTAACTGGAGCTACGAAACTCCAAATGTAGTGCCGTAAATTTTCCCCGAGAATAGACTCATATATCTTCTATCCATAAAATTTTTAGGATTTTTGGTTTGGCCAATCAAAACCATAATTTTCTTAAAGTTTCCCCTTTTTCACTGTTTGACTATACTGACCACTCTTCACTACGAATCAAATTTCTCATTGTACAAATTCAAAATATGTTCTTGTTTATTTCATTTGAAACTATAGTCATTAAGGAGTCTAAGAATATAAATTTTATCTTATAAAAATTTTTGTACTATTTATAATGATTTTCTAAAAATAGAACAGGTCTGACTCTATCACACACAACTTTAAATATCTCTCTATAGGAAATTCATTTGCTTGCACTGTTTATTTTATAAGAAACTAGACTTATTGGTCTTTGATTACATATTTTATTCAGTCTCTAATTCCACTCCAACAATTTATGGTGATTTTCAAAAATCACGCTACTGCTGCTGTCCTAAGCAGATTATTACAATTTGCTCTTAAATTTCCAAGTCCAAACACTTAAGAACTTACCATTTGAGTTTAAAACATATCATCATATATAAGTACTTCTTATTATCACATACAAATCATAATTTAAATATCACTTTTCTAATAACCAATCGGCTAAGGCTCATAGAAGTAACTTATTCCTTATCATTTTACTATAGGTAATTACACCAATTCATAGTCCCATCTTTACCCGTATTCCATATCATTCTTCATTATAACTAAACTTATATGCTAGAAACTTATTTATTTCAATATGTAATTCAAGTAGAACCATTAGGTCACATTTTATTTATTATGTTCATATAAATATATATCATCGTTTATCAAATCTTAAGCTAAGTTCCATTACTCAAAGACTTACCTCAGATTTATTTGAACAACTGCGGATAGGCTACTCGATTGCTTTCTCCTTTCCCTTATCTGATTTAGATCCTCTTTGCTCATGAGCTTAATTAAAACAAATGAATTTATTTAATTACTTATTCAACATTACTTCTTTAATAGTCACATTTGACAATCATATAACTTCAATGCATTATACGTTTATAAAATATGCCATGACTAACTTTTATGCTTATTATACCAATACCTAATTCGCATGCACAAACAAAAAATTCACATTACTTACCACGCTTTCATATACACAAATTTAACTATATATATATAGCATACCATTAACTTATAAACCCTATTCGGCCCTAACCAAACAAATTTAACCTCCATTTAAAATTTTCATTCCAAGATCAAAGTAGCAATTTCATAATGGTTTCACCTATGCCAAACAATGACCGAATCACTCCATCATAATTATAGCCGATTCTATTTTGCTCCTATTAAGATCATAACTCACTTAGAATAATTACTAATCTTTTCCCACTCTCGTATACAATACTATAAGAAATGCCGAATGCTTTAACATAACCTAACTAGAATTTTATCCAACAACATCTTAATTAGCCGTTTCCTATCCTAAAAAAATGTCAAATACAAGGCGATTTACAACTATACATTATACCAAACTTGCTAGAACCCTCAATCCTTAACCGAATGTTATAACTCAACTACACATTTTATTCATTAAAACATCTTCAAGGACCACATTCGGCAACTCTCTTTAAATACACTAATCTCAACTTTCAAGTTAAAAACAATTTACCATTTATACATATACTAGATAAATGACCGATTATTCAAAAATCACATATGTACATAATTGAAACTTATTCCATAACATTCACAAGGCCGAATACCCATATGAACAAATTAACCAATGTCATTGAACTTTCAAAGCTAATAAGTCAATATATAACCAACCATCTTAATGTCACAAAAAAAAATATCTACTATGAGTTTCAAGCTTATTGACCGAATTTCCAACCTCAAAAACCTAAGTTTAATCTATGGGATAAGTAAAATTTGAACTAATCATCTCAATTATGCATAAATTTTCAAGAATTATTCAATACATACCTCATTCTAGCCATCATCTAAGCCAAAAATCAAACAACAAAACTTTCTTCTCCCTCACTTTAAGCTACGGCAATGGAGGAGAAGGATGAACCAACTTTGGTTTCTCCTCCCACTAACTATTATCTAATATCTCCTTTTTATTTATTAATTCATTTGTAATATAAAATGTTAAATCAAAAATACATATTATATATAAAACAATATCATGACCGGCCACTATCCCAAAAATGGGTATTTTGACATGCAAGTCCACATTTTTGAATACATGCATTAATAGATCACTTTATATTTACCTAAACTATTTCACAAATGTCTCACATAAGCCCTTTGACTAAAATTCACATTCAACTAACAGAATTTAAGCATCAAAATTTCACAGATGCACTATCACACATAGTAGATATGAATTTTAATATTTAATAAATTTTATAACTCGATTTTGTGGTCCCGAAACGACACTCGACTAGGGTCAAATTAGGGATGTCACAATAATAGATGGTGTGAAATAATTTTCCCTTTCTTTGTCCTAAGGCCGCACTCACAGCAAAGTCACTTGCATCGCACAGAAGTTCAAAAGGTTTAGACCAATCTGGTGTAATGACAATGGGTGCATTCACTAGTTGCTTTTTTAACTGAATAAAGGCATCTAAACATGCATTGTCAAAACAAAAAAATTGATTCTATTTTAGCAATAAGCATAAGGGCTTTGCAAGTTTTGAAAAATCTCTAATGAACCTTCGGTAAAACTCTGTATGTCCAAGAAAACTACGAATACCTTTCACGTTTGTTGGTGGAGGTAATTTCTCAATGATTTCCAGCTTAGCTTTGTCTACTTGAATCCCTTGACTAGAGATGCGATGTCCTAACACAATGCCTTCAGTTGCCATGAAATGGCATTTCATGTCATTTTTCCCAATTCAGGACAAATGTCTGTCCTCACATCGCTTCAGTACTTTATCCAAATTGTCAGTGTAACATCCCGAAATAGGGCCTAAACGGAATAGTGGTTGCGAAACCACAAATTCGAGGAAGAAAAAATTATTTTATTATCATTTTAAGGTCTATGGCATGATTGCATGATTGTGTGAAAATTTCGTTTAGAAATTTTATCGATAGAGGGTCCAATTTGATATTTAGGACTATATTGCAAAAGTTGTAAAATGTGTGTTCTAGTTCACAAAGGTATTAAGTACTTGTAAGTAATGGGTTTTTAAAGTGGAGGTCCTTGGATAGTAATTAGACCATTATACTAGTTTGGACAAAAATACCTAAAGGAAAATAAAACACCATAGATTTTAATTAAGGGCATTTTGGTCATTTAGTTATTAAAATGAATTAAAAACAAAATTAAAAGCCAATTTTTGTCCATCTTCTTCATTAGGACAAAATTTCAAGGTTTCTCCATATCTAGGGTTTGTTCCAAGCTTCCAAGCTCCATAGTAAGTGATTCCAAGCCCTGTTTTTAATGTTCTTTACGTTTTTTGGAGTCCCGGTAACTTGATTAAGCTTATTCTAGCAATAATTCAACCTAGGGTTCATATTTTGAAAAATACCCATAGGTGAAATTTGTGTATTTTGGTGTTTTATGATAGAATATGAGGTTTTAAATTATGTTAGACAACTTGTGCTACTCGGTTTTATGTGAAAATGAGTAAAAGGGCTTAATCGGTAAAAATACCTAATAGTCATAAGTACATGTTAGAGTGAGAATTTGATGTTGTCATAGAAGGGAAAAATGATCAGCATGTCATAAAACATAAGAAAATAGGATGAATTTTAATTTCTGAGCCTTGGGGAAAAAGTGTGAATATGTAAAAGTTTAGGGGCAAAAATATAATTTTGCCAAAGTTTGGGTCAAGGACTGTTTTAATAAATGTGAGTATTAAATAAGCTAATTTTTTTATTATAGATCAAGAAGAACAAAATCCAGAGTTAGACTGGGGAAAGAAAAAGATAGTGGACTAAATCGATATAGTTGATCATATTTTGTTTCGAGGTAAGTTTGCTGTAAATAAATGCAATATTCTATTATTTTATGTTAATTTTGTTAATTTCCAGCATGTGTATATTTATTTTGTGAAATTATTCAAAGAAGACTCAAGCATGAATTGACGAAGAAGTAATTTCAGAAAGTCCCGATTGAACCTTAGGAATGTGTAGGATACAAATGTCATGACATTAGGGTTTAAGGATACCATGTAAGACCATGCCAAGGCATGACAATTGGTAAGGTTTTTAAGGCAAGGAAATCATGTAAGACCATGTCAAGACATGGCATTGATAAGTTACTATAAGGCAAAGGTCCCATGTAAGACCATGCTAGTTCATAAGGCAAGGATACCATGTAAGACCATGTCAAGACATGGCAATGGTAAGTTTCAAAAGGATACCATATAAGACCATGACAAGTCATGGCAATGGTAAGGTACCCACGTATCCTTAGTATTCCAAGTGGTTCAATGGGAAAATTTAAAGAGAATATCAAGGTAAGGTAAGGTAAGATGAGTTATACTAAAAAGGTAAGACAAGTTCATGCGAGAAGAGCAAAGGTAAGTACATAATGTTTATGTATGCCTAAATGCTAGTTATTCCATGAAAATCATGAAAAAGGTGAAATTAGCTTTAAAACAGTATTGGACAGCAATAATGATGTGAATTTGGAAAATCACTAAAAATAGTAGAAATGGATTTAAATAGTGAATGAGATATAGAATTAAAGCTTGATGAGTCTATTTTTATATGGATGAAACAAAACAGGTTTATGAGATATTTAAATTTTTGTGAAATAGGGCCAGACCAATTTTTGTATCCCTGTTCTGACTTTGGAAATTCACCAAACATTGTACAAAGATAATTAGAAGTCATGCTTTACATGTACAGATTCCTTATTGAGTCTAGTTTTATGATAAACAAACTTCATAATAATTGAAACTCTGTATAGGGAGATATTTAATTCGTAATACACAGGGGTCAGAGTAGTTGAACCCTGAAACAGGGGAGATTTTAACTAATAAACTGTACTAGTTGGCTCGACCAAAATTTCTAGAAAACATTTAGTTGATAGATATGTGAGTCTAGTTTTAGGGAAAATTTATGAAATTGGATTTCGAGTTTCGTAACTCGAGATATGAATTTTTAAGCGACTGTGACGCAGTTAGCCAGCTTGTCTGGAAGTTCTAAAATAAATTGTTTGAGCTGTTTAATTAATGAATTAAGTTCGTTAACACCTCGTGCTCGACTCTGGCGACGGTCTCGGGTTCGGGGCATTACAGTCAGTGCAATGATCAAAATCATTCCCATATATTGAGAAATCATCCATAAACACCTCTAAAGAGTCTTTGATTATATCTGAGAATTTTGCCATCATGCACCTTTGAAATGTGGCTGGTACGTTGCAATAATAGGCCTTTCCAGCAAGTCGATCCAGCATTTGGTCAATGAAAGAAAATGGCAAGTGATCCTTCTTTGTGGCCACATTCAATTTGCAATAATCCATACAAACTCGCCATCCCGTGGGAATGCGTGTAGGAATTAATTCATCCTTATTGTTGTGAACCACAGTGATGCCACTCCTTTTAGGCACGCATTGCACTGGACTTACCCAATTGCTATCAGAAATGGGATAAATAATTCCAAGATCAAGCCATTTTATGATTTCTTTCTTGACAACTTCCTTCATCTTTTCCTTTAATCTTATTTGATGTTCAATCGATTGCTTGCCTTCATCTTCCAACTTGATTTTGCATGCAGAAAGAAGGATTAATACCTTGAATATCGGCAATTCTCTAAGCGATAGCTTTATGTTGCTTGAGAATATAGACCAATTTCTCATCTTGAGTTACATCCAATGTTGTAGAGAAAATAACTGGGCGAGTAGTGTGATCACCTAGAAAGACATATTTAAGATGAGGAGGTAGTGGTTTCAATTACAGAGTAGGAGCTTCTTCAGTAGATGGTTTGAAAATTGGTGTTGTTCTATTCGCTAGGTATAAGGATTCAATCTGCTATCCATGCTTGAGTTCTAGATTATTAGCTTCAACCATGCTGTCACAATCGTCTAAGGATTCGACATCAGATGTCACTACAAATTCTTCAGAAAGTACTATGCTTTGGTCATTAAATTCTTCCTCAATTAGATCATCTAGCACATCGATAATATGGCATTCTTATTTTTCCTTGCATTGATCATATTCAAAAAAACTGAAGGTGACTTGCTCATCATTAAGCCGCATGGTTAGTTCACCTTTATAAACATTACTAAGAGTTCAGCCGGTGGCTAATAATGGTCATCCCAATATTATGGGAACCTCCTTGTCTACCTCGCAGTCAAGTATGATAAAATTAGCTAGAAAAATGAATTTATCCACATGAACTAAGACATCTTTATTTTTCCCTTCAGGTTGAGCCAAGGACTAATATGCTAATTGTAATGTCACTGTTGTAGATTTTATATGACCAATTCCCAACTTTCTAAAAGTAGATAGTGGCATTAGGTTAATGCCAGCTCCCAAGTCGCCTAAAGCCTTTCCCAAATAATGATTGCCAATTGAACATAGGATGGTAAAGCTCCTAGGATCTTTCAATTTAAGGGCAACTTGTTTGTCAAAATTACACTAAAACCTTCTGTGAGTGCAATAGTTTCAATATCAGTGAGCTTTTATTTCTTGGACAAAAGGTCTTTCATAAATTTCCCATAACTCGGAATATGTACTAGAGCATCTACTTAAGGAATGTTAATCTGCAGTTGCTTCAGTGTGTCCAGGAACTGTTGATACTATTTGGCGTGTCTTGAATCTTTGTGGGAAAGATAAAGGTAGAGATATATCAGCTTGCACCGACACCTTTGATTGCATTGGCAGTTTTGAAAGTCGGACATTAGGCATATGAGTGACAATTCGTGGAACTTCTTTGTCTAATTCATCGACAAATTCATCTGATTCAACCTTCTAACCAGTGATCATGCCATCAGTTTCTTAAGGTGCTACAGTAGAGCCTAGAAATGGTTCGCCAGTTTGTTTACCACTCCTAAGAGTGATAGCCTTACAATGTTCTTTCCCCATCGGATTAGGATTTTTTGTGTCACTAGGTAATGAGCCTGGTGGTCGAGTATTCAGATTTGAAATAAGTTATCCTAATTGTTCTTCCAATGCTTGAATGGAAGATGAATTCCCTTGTATGATAGCTTTCGTTCGAGTAATATGCTACCGCATTAACACCTCAAGAGTTGCTAATGAGTTAGAAGTAGAAGCTTGAGTGTACGGTTGTTGTCGATGTCCTTGAACATGTTGATTAGGTATTGAAGAGTGTTGTGGCTGCATCAAATTTTGGTGTGGATGTGTCTGACCTTGTTGTGGATGCACCTGAGTGTGCTGATAGTAGTTCTGCTATTGTTGATTGTAATTACCTTGTCTAGGATTATAATTTCCCTGAGTAGATGTATTCCCATATTTGAATGTCACAGCATTTTGTCTAGCATTTTAAGTTCCCCAAAACGGTTGGTTACGTGCAGATTTATTGTAAGAGTTACCATAAGAATTATTGCGAATGTTACTAATATAACAGGCATACTCTGCATGTTGTGAAAATCTTCATAGGTATGGTTGTCACTACAAATCTCACAAAAAAAAGGTAGGAACATCAACTTGCTGAGCCACTTGTATAGATGCAACACCAGTAGTCCCTTGCATATTTTTAATCATGTTTGTGAGAGAAGAAACTTAACCATTTAGTGCGGTTATTGTAAGCAATTCAATAACTCCAGGAGTAGTTTTTGCTTGTGCAGCTCTGGAGATAGCGTATTGATAATTATTCTAAGCAATCCTCTCAAGAATTCTCACAACATCATTACAAGTACAATCTAGTGGAGGTTCATTGGCTGATGCGTCGACAAGATTCCTTGTATGTGAATTTAACCTATTATAAAAAAATCTCAAGTTGTGTTTATGGTCGAATGTTGTGCATGGGACAACATTGAAGTAAAGATTTATAATGTCCCCATGTGGTATGAAGATTATTATCATCCAACTGATGATATGTAGTAATATCATTTCAAAGACGAGCATTCATTGTCAGTAGGTTAATCGCAAAATAAATTGTGTTGCTAGTTCATCCCAAGAAGTAATTGATCCAGAAGGTAGCCCAAAAAACCAAGTACGGGCTCTTCCTTATAGGGAATAAGGAAATAATTGCATCTTCAAGGCATCATCAAGAATGCCTTGTTGACTAAATGAAGAAAAAATCAATAAAAAAGGATTTAAGATGTTCTCTATCATCTTTATGTGACAGTCAAACAAATTTTTCGTTAGGATTCAACATTCGAAACATTACTGGCTTAAGTTCAAAATTCCCAACTTGGATTGCTGGCCTAACAACTCCCAATTGTAAATCATCCAAGATAAGCACTACAAAATCTTGTATAGTCCTATTTTCTATGTGAGCATCTTGCGATAGCAATGGGTTATTAACATTTTGCTGTTGCATCGGGGGCATGGCTGCATTGTTTCCTGGTAGAGCCATATTTCTTTGTTCTCAAAGTCTACTCTGAATAGCCATTTCAATTTTTGGATCAAAATCGACAAGAAAATCTGAGTTGCTTTGGGTCATAAAACACCTAAAATGAAGTTTAATAAATAGAAACAAAGAAAAACCAATTAGTGAATACTAAATATTATATAAGGGAAATAAAGTGTAAAAACACACAAAAACAAAAATAAACATCAAACAAACGCCATCCCCAGCAATGACGGCAAAAACTTGGTCAGTTGTTTAACGTCACAGCAATAATCTGCAAACGTACACTATTGATGCAAGTATAGTAGACAAATGTGAGTCTGTCGGATATCGATCCCACAGGGATGGTAGTCTTTTGTCTATTAATTTTAGTGCAATCACTAGATATAAACAAGATAAATTGTGAGGATTGTTGTCGAAGAAATAACTTGAAAACAATAAAATAAAGTACGATAATGATAAACTGGGATCCCCAACATGAATCTTCAATAGAATACTAAGTGCTCACAAGGTATAAAAGTATAGGTGATTGTCGAGGCAACAAAACTCAATGTATATCTTACCCAGCGTCACTCCTCTATTTAATCTGAGAATTAAACATGCACATTAACCCCACCTTCCGGTGATGGCAACATGGCACTAGTAAGAACAAGTGGACTAATTCCTCTAATTGTCACTCAACTTCCATTGTAGTGCTTGTTGGCTAGAATTGCCACTGCACTTTCCAGTGTTAATGACTGCAATAACACTTTTGTGTTAATAAATGTTCAAACCCTAAGATTAAACAATAAAAGCAAGATTGAAAATATAACATTTAACCAAGAATTCATGTGTACTTCCATACAAACAAAAATCATAGAATAATCACTAGCATTTAGAAAGAAATAAGAATCAATCGACTGGAGAGTACTATTCATAGGCAACTCAGCTGAATCTCTCTATTCCCTTTTGCCTCGCACTTAGATCTCCTATTCAAAAGCTAGTATGAAAAAGCTCTCTCTTTTCTTTTCACGTCAACCTTTTATGTCCTCCTCCAACAGTAAAGGTGTCCTTTCCTCAGAATTATTCTCTCATTGTACATACAGGTTGGTCATATCAGACTGGACAGCTCATGCATTTTTAGTTCTTATCCGGATAGCTGTCAGGTGCGACGACAATTTTGGACGCAATCTGAAATTAACTCATGCAGCGATATTAATGCAAAAAAATGGCAAAATTAAGAATAAAATAATAGGCTAGGATTCATGAAGTTATAAAATGAAAGTTACTAAATTGAAAATGTTAAAATTAACTAAATGGGAACAGTTTAACCAATAAGTAGGGGGGAAAACTTACGTTCTTCTAGTGCTATCAAGAGACTATTATATTAGGAATAACAGTTATGAGTTCTTTAGACAAGAATGTCATAGTGAATAGAGAAAACTGTCAGCAAATTTATTGTATAATAGTTTGTGGTAGTGAATAGAATCATTAAGAAAAGCAATAAGAAGTTAGAGAGAGTGGGAATCAGAGTGTACAACAAAAGTGTGATGGTCAGTTTAAAAATAGAAATAGCATATTTTATGATTAAGTGACGTGTTAGCAGGTAATTTCTAGGATAGAATTGTAACACTCCAAAATAGGGCCTAGGAGTGTTAGGGGTAATTTAGGAATTTAGCCTTAGAGTATTCAGAATTTTGCAACATGGTACACTGGTAATTTTTTTAATATAGTTTTTAGAAAATTAACTTAATTTTCGAAAATGAGTTTTAAATACCTTTAATTTTGAAAAAAGGACTGATTTGTAATAGAGATAAAATTGGAAGCATTTAGATTACAGTTTTTTTCCAAAGTTTAAGAATTAACCTATTTTCCCACTTCATTTTTATAGAACCCACGTTAGATTTCTCCCATCATTTGTGCTTGTTGTCCTTTTTTTCCAAGCTATTCTCATTCAAGTTCTGATTCCCAAACTCTATTCCTTTGATTTCTATCATCCTCCTAATCATAAATATCCATTAAATACAAAGAAAAACACCTAAAAACACCATAGTTTCTCCATTGTCAAGCTTTCAGGTTTTTTGGGTTTTTGATCAAACACTTGGTTTTTCGTTGTATAAGGTAACGATCCAAGTCCTAAATATTTTTAAATGTTAATTAGTCTTTAAAACTAAATTACTAGCCATTAAATCGCATGTTTTGAATAAAAGCTAAAAATTTGCTCGTTTGTAACAGCCTATTTTTAGTCAAATTAGAACAGTGGTTTCGGGACTACAAATCTGAGGTTAAAATATTTATTTTATTATTATTTTAATGTTTATAGCATGATAGTATGATTGTGTGAAAATTTCGTTAAAAAATTTTATTGTTTGAGTGTTCAATTTGATAAAAAGGACTAAATCGCGAAAAGTACAAAAGTGGTGTTCTAATAGCTAAATGTATCTAATAGCTATGGAGTATTAAATTTGTAACAACCCAATTTTTGGGTCTAGTCGAAACAGTGGTTTCGGGACCACAAATTTGACGTAGAAACATTTATTTTTCTTATATTTTTATGGTCTATGGTTATATGGAATGATATTGTGAAAATTTCGTTTGAAAATGTTGACATTTGATCACTCAATTTAGCAAAAAGAACTAAATTACAAAAAGTGCAAAGCTTGAGTTCTAGAAGCTAAAGGTGTCTAATTGCTATGAAAATTTAAATTAGAGGTCCTTATATGGAATTAGACCATTACTTAAGTTGGTGGACAAAAATGGACATGGAGTAAGAGAAATTTTAGTGTTTTAAGAAAAGGGCATTTTGGTCATTTGGTAATTAAATGAATTAAAAAGAAAAAATCAAACCAAAATCATGTCCATCTTTTTCTCCCATGGCTGAATATCCCTAAGGTAGACATAGCTAGGGTTTGTTCATCTTCCAAGCTCGACTGTAACTCCATTCTAGCCTCGTTTTTAATGATTTCCGTGTTTTTGAGATCCTTGCAACCTAATCTAGCTTATTCAAGAACTAATTTGAAAGAAAGATGAAGTTTAAAATTTTACCCATGTTAGATATTTGGGTATTTTGATGTCTAATACTAGAAAATGCATGTTGGGTGTTAGATAAACAACATTTACTAGGTGATTTTTGATGAAATTGTCAAAAAGGACCTATTTGTGAAAGTTACAAGAATGAGTGGTACAAGTGTGATTAAATGAAAAATGTGGGCTGGTATGAGTATGAAAATGGTTTGGCTAGGCTTGGGTTTTGAAGAAATTGAATACATTTCTTTTTGCGAGCCTAAGGACTAAATTGTAAAGATGTGAAACATTAGGGGCAAAAATGTAATTTTACCATAATATGATTTTTGGACTGAATTGAACAATGTGAGTATTAAATAAGCTAATTTTGTTATTATAGAACAATAAAAATGAAGTTCAGACCTAGATCGGAGGAAAAACATAGTGTTTGACGATTAGGTCAAATTCTACTATTTTTGTACCGAGGTAAGTTCGTATGTAAATAATGCATTGTTATATTTAAGTTTTAAATGTTTTTAATATTATATGAATTGTGATTGACTTTTTGGACGTATTTGACAGTTTCGACAGGAGAAAATTCCCGATTGAGCCTTAGGAATAGAATAGGATACAAGTGACATTTCACTAGGAACCTATGTGATTATGTGATCTGGGTGCTGGTCTCGTGCATCCTACCAGTGGTTGGGCAGTCTGGCATAAGTTGTAGATACCTGACAGCTTGTATGAGCAGCACTGTGTAGCTACGTCCTGACTGACAGCTTGTGTGAGCAGGCTCGAGAATAGCTCGAAAACGAGATTATATGTATTATGAGATATGACATAGCTTTGGCTACATGTCAAGCACTTATGTGCAAAGTTTCCGAGTATCCATTAATATTTCGAGTGTTCAACGGGAATGACAAAGTTGTGAAAGGATATGGTTATGTTGTGAGTTGATACAGGTATGTACGTAAAACTCATAAGTAATGAGCTCGATATGTAATGAACTCTTGGTAGGGTTATGATTGAGTAAGTTAAGATTTTGAGATTTTAATAACATTCATGCAAATTTTCATTATGTTAATTATATGTTAAATCTGTGGTTATGATGTTTATTATTTGCATAGTAACTTACTGACCTTTATAGCTTACTCCTCTTCCTTTCCCTTGTCTTATAGTGTCACCAAGCTAGCTCGGGGATTGGAGACAGTCGGAGATCCACTCACACTATCAATAAATATTTTTGTACCAATGATTTCAACCTTTTGAGTTATGGCATGTATAGGGGACTTGGTTGTTTTGCTATGTGCCATAATTGATTTGGCCAAATGTGTTAGATTATATTGGTTGAAAGTTTATTTTGTATAAAGCCATTTGAAATTGGCTACTATTGGTATAAGTAATTTATATGATGATGCCTTTCATGGATATGGGAATTTACATGATTTGAGTTGATGAGCATGTGATGTTTGTGTATGATAAAGGGTAGCATGTGAATGATGCGTTGATGTCTTGGTTGTTGCTGATTTGGTTGTAAGTGTATGCTTGAATTGGTGCTATGTTATGTTGTGTAGGTGTGTGCATTAAAGGGTGGCAATATGGCTTGGGAAAAAACCTTATTTTTGTCCACACGGGTAGTCACACGGGCGTGTGTCTAGACCATGTGTGACACACGGTTTTCCCCACGGGCATGTGTTTAGGCCGTGTTGTAACATCCGTAACCCGTATTCGTTGCTGGAATGGGGTTACGAGGCATTACTGATCATAATACAATTCAGAATAGACTTTCTTTACAAGGTTAATCATCTAGAAATTTTTTTTTTAAATGCATTTCATCTCACTTACTTATCAAATATGTATACTTTAACTTTGATGACATTTGAATAATTCAAATATAAAATATTTTAATTATCAAACAAATGTTATGCGCATACTTTATGCAATCAAACATACATTATTTCCTTTCATATAAATGAAATATTCCATAATAACATTCATTTACCTTATTATTACATTTCAATAACATGAATAAATAATTATATAATCCACTTAGCATATGCCAAAATATATCATCAACTTAACAAATTAAACCACTCAAATAAATTATCCAAAATGTTTAAATAATGTGCCATTCGAAAACGATACATAAACATATTCATTTAATGTCTATTCGGCAACCAAGATCTACTAGTGCATATTAATTGATTTTCAAATAATTATCAAATCCATATAGTCATACCTATCATTATTTTATAACTTAAGCATACTCCAATGTACCACATATTCTTGACATACATTTTACTAATTAATGCATTACATATTATAACTCAAACACAAACATCATTTACTTTATAACTGAAACACCACCTTTTATCCTTATACATATATACCTTGAGTTAATAAATGTGTCATACCTTTTAATCTTGTGTAAATATATATACATATATAAATTTATATAGGTACCGAATCACTAAGTTGACCATAACCCTTTCATATATTTTCACCAAATAACCAAGTACACAAGTACCAAATAACCAAGTACACAAGTACCAAATAACCAAATAACCCTTTCATATATATACATCGGGTTAATTTTTGAAACTAACCAAAACTTCATAAAATTTTTAATCCAGAAAATACGTGAATCGACGATGAGTGCTAGAAGAGGTGTGAGAGGCCGTGGCCGAGGCCGCGGAAGTGTTAGGGCTGAATCGTCGGCATCAGGCCATATGCTCGATGTTGGAGTAGAAGAGCCTCTGGCCTCACCCGTAGCTGGGACTGGGCCATATGATCAGGCCGCGGGAGAATATGCATTGTCGCAGGCAATGCTAAGGATTTTTGAGAGGGTCGTTGGGCCCAATAGTGGTATGGGAAATCGGGGGTCCATTCTAGAGTGACTTCAATCGAACGGGGCTAAGATCTTTAAGGGTGTGGCTGGCGTGGCTCCTAACGTGGTAGAATATTTGTTGGAGGCCACTGAAAGGATAATGGAGGACCTGGACTGTTCACCGAAATAAAAGTTAAAAGGAGCTGTGTCACTACTTAGGGAAGAAGCCTACCAGTGGTGGCTGACGGTGAAAGAGGGCACCCAACCGGAGCGGGTCACTTGGGAGTTTTGCAAAGCTGCATCCCAAGGGAAGTATATGGGTGCAAGTTATATGGGTGCAAGTTATATGGATGCTAGATGGAAGGAGTTCCTGAACTTAACCCAAGGAAACAAATCGATGGCAGAGTATGAGGCGGAGTTTCTATGCCTTAGTAGGTATGTAAAAGTAATGGTGGCAACGGACTATGAGCATTGCGTTAGGTTTGAGGACGGACTAAGAGATAGCCTTAGGGAATTGATAGCTCCACAAAGGGAGCGAGTTTTCTCAGAATTGGTGGAGAAAGTAAAGATAACGAAGCAGGTAAAGCGCACTGAGTGCTTAAATCTGGAGAAAGAAAGGGGTAAGAATAAGAGAGAGACTGAGACCCCGATTGTTGGATAGAGGCCTAGGGCTAGGGCCATAAATAGCGGGCCAGTTAGAGCAGGGCCCCCTGCTGCTAATCTAGGGGTGCCACCTTGTGCTGATTGTGGGAGAAGCCACAGAGGTAAGTGTTGGAAGAGGATAGGAGCTTGTTTCGCTTATGGGTCTATGGAGCATAGGATTAAGGACTTCCCCCGAATGCTTGGTCGAGAGCCAGTAGTGGGCCAAAGTGGTGCTTAGCTACCAAGGGGTGGTTAGGTGCCGCCAACGGGTCGTGGGCAGGCCAGGGGCGGTAACGGAAATGGACGAGGATGTGGAGCACCAGGCAGAAATGCAGGCCATGCTGAGGCGAGACAGCCAACTTTGGTTTATGCTGTTTGTTGTTGAGAAGATGGGGATGCCCCAGATCTGATAACGGGTATGTTCTTTATATATGAGTTACCTTACACAGCATTGATTGATATTGGATCGATGCATTCATATGTTGCAGCAATATGACTGAATCTTTGGGTGATATGTTTGAAATCACTGCAAATGAGATGACTGTGATAAGTCTGTTAGGGCAATCAGTAGGAGTTAATAAGTTTTTAGGGAGGTACCCTTAGTAGTCCAAGGGGTTACCTTTTTAGCGGATTTGATGGAGCTGCCGTTTAGCGAGTTTGACTTAATCCTATGTATAGATTGGTTGGTGAAGCACAGAGCCACCTTAGATTGCGCTGCAAAGTGAATGGTGTTAAGAACAGCGGAGGATAAGGAAGTGGTGGTGATTGGTGAACGCCGAAACTATCTTTCGAATGTGATTTCAATGTGCTGAGAAGTTAGTACGAAAGGGATGCGAAGTCTTTTTGGCTTATATTAGTAATATGGAGGCAAAGAGCCCTACTGTTAAGGAGTTGAGAATAGTTAGGGAATTTTCGGATGTTTTTCTCGAGGAGTTTCCTTGGTTGCCACCCAGCAAAGAAGTGGAATTTGGAATCGAGTTGTTACCTGGGACGACTCTGGTGTCTATCGCTCCTTATCGGATGGCACCAAAGGAGTTGGTGGAACTTAAGGCACAGATTCAGGAATTGTTGGATCGAGGATTCATATGACCAAGTGTGTCTCCATGAGGAGCACCGGTCTTATTCGTGAAAAAGAAGGATGGAACCTTGTGAATGTACATCAACTATCGACAGTTAAACAAGTTAACTATTAAAAACAAGTACCCTCTGCCGAGAATCGATGATCTTTTTTATCAGTTTAAGGGAGCACCCGTTTTCTCGAAGATTGATCTACGGTCGGGGTATCACCAATTAAGGGTTAAGGAGGCAGATGTTCATAAGACAGCTTCCAGGACTTGTTATGGGCACTATGAGTTCTTAGTGATGCTATTTGGGCTGATGAAAGCACCTGCCGCTTTCATGGATCTCATGAATCGGGTTTTCCAACCCTACTTGGATCGGTTCGTGGTAGTCTTTATAGATGACATCTTGGTGTACTCAAGGGATGAGGATAAGCATGATGCGCACTTAAGGATTGTGTTGCAGACTTTGAGGGAGAAGCTGCTGCATGCCAAATTTAGTAAGTGTTAAATTTGGCTAAGGGAGGTTACTTTTCTAGGACATGTGGTGTCAGCTGAGGGGATTAAGGTGGATCCCTAGAAAATTGAAGCGGTGTCAGACAGGAAACACCCAAGTCAGTATCGAAAATTCGAAGTTTTCTGGGCTTGGCAGGATACTATAGGCAATTTGTCGAGTGCTTTTCAGTAATTGCTGCACCATTAACTAAGTTGTTGAGGAAGGGAGTAACGTTTGTTTGGACGGACAAGTAGAAAGAGAGTTTTGGGAAACTTAAGAAGGTTTTAATGGAGGCCCCTGTGTTGATTCAGCCAGTGCCTGGGAAGGAGTTTACGGTTCATAATGACGCGTCACGTGTGGGATTAGGTTGTGTATTGATGCAAGAAAGAAAGCTGGTTGCGTATGTGTCACAAAAACTTAAGACTCACGAGGTGAATTACCCAACCCATGATTTGGATCTAGCTGCGGTGGTTTTCGCACTAAAGATATGGAGGCATTACTTATATGAGGAGAAGTGCTTAATTTATTCGGACCATAAGAGTTTGAAGTACCTCCTTACCCAAAAGGAGCTCAACCTTAGGAAGCATAGGTGGGTGGAATTATTGAAGGATTATGATTGTACAATAGAATACCACCATGGCAAAGAAAATGTGGTAGCCAACGCGTTGATTCGTAGGGCTAAGTCAGACTTGAGAGCTGTGCTCGCCCGTTTAAGCTTGTTGGATGATGGTAGCTTGTTAGCTGAGCTTCAAGTAAAGCCGGTGTGGGTTGAGCAGATAAGGAGTAAGCAGTTAGTGGATGAGACTTTGGGTGCTCGTTTTAAACAAGTTGAGAGTGGGGAGATATCGGACTTTGGGATAAGTAGTGAAGGAGTGTTGTGTTTTCGTGGGAGAATATGTATACCAAAGGACGATGATCTAAGGTAGTCCATTCTGCGGGAAGCACATAGCGGTCTCTATGCTATGCATCTTGGCGGAAACAAGATGTATCAGAATTTGCGTGAGCTTTATTGGTGGCCTGGACTTAAGTGCGAGGTTATTGAGTTCGTAGGTAAATGCTTGGTTTCTCAAAAGGTGAAGACGGAACATCAGTTGCCCTCAGGGTTGCTTCAGCCAGTAAAGATTCCACTCTGGAAGTGGGAAAGGATAACTATGGACTTTGTTAGCGGGCTACCCTTTATGCCTGCTAGGAAAAACTCGATATGGGTTATAGTGGATCGATTAACCAAGTCTGACCATTTTATACCGGTTCGCACCGACTACTCGTTGCAAAAGCTGGCTAGGCTGTATGTGGCAGAGACTGTAAGATTGCATGGAGTGCCAATATCCATAATATCTGATAGGGACTCACGTCTCACTTCGCGATTTTGGAAGAAGCTGCATGAGGCGTTGGGTACTAGCTTGAACTTCAGTACGGCTTTCCACCCTCAAACTGATGGACAGTCGGAAAGGGTGATCCAAGTATTGGAAGATATGTTGAGGGAATGCGTGATTGAGTTCCAAGGTAGCTGGGAGGACTATTTACCGTTAGCCGAATTCGCGTACAATAATAGCTATCAAGCAAGCATCCGGATGGCTCCATACGAAGCACTGTATGGGCGAAGGTGTCAAACTCCAACATGTTGGACAGAGTAGGGCGAATGAAGGGTTTTGGGACCTGAGTTAGTAGCCGATACTGAGGATAAGGTGAAATTGATCCGAGATCGGTTGAAGGAGGCCTCGAATAGGCAGAAGTCGTATGTTGACCTTAAGCGTCGAGAAATAGAGTTTGCAGTGGGGGACTTAGTTTTCCTTAAGGTGTCTCCTTAGAAGAAGGTATTAAGGTTTGGATGGAAGGGTAAGATAACCCAAGGTTCATTGGGCCATATCGGGTTATAAGGTGGATTGGGCCAGTCACTTATCAGCTAGAATCACCTCTTGAACTGAGCTAGATCCACGATGTGTTCCTTGTTTCCATCCTAAGGAAGTATCGCTCGGATCCCTCACATGTCGTGGCGGTTGAAGAAATCAAGGTCAAGCCAAACCTAACTTTCGAGGAAGAGCCCATACAAATAATTGGTCGAGAAGTCAAGGTATTAAGAAGGAAGTTTGTTCCATTAGTCAAAGTGCTTTGGCATAATCACAAGGCTGAGGAGACTAATTGGGAACCTGGGGAGGCAATACGACGTCAATATCCTCAACTGTTTGAATCAAGTAAAATTTCGAGCATGAAATTTCTTTTAGGGGGTAGAGTTGTAACGCCCCAAAAATCCCGAAATCTTGAATTTTTTTTCTTTTTGTCCTTAGCAATTCCAGTTAAGTGTTAATTACATGATAGTAGGTCTTGGTCAAGGTTTGAGTTTGAATCTAGGGGTAGAAGAAATTATAGTTTAATAATTAAAAGGACCTTGTTGGCAAGTAGTTGGGCTTTTAAATAAAGATCTGGGAAAATGGCATAAAAAAGCCTTGTGGAAGAGTGGCTAAGTGACGCCACTTAGAGTGTAGGGAGATGGCGTTAGTAGCTAGCAAGGAGATCCAAGAGTCGAATCCTACCTTACTATTTTTAAAAGTTTAATTCTGGCCTTCTAGAAGGTTGGAAGTGGCGTGAAGATGGACTCCAAGGGGAGTGTTCGGAAGAGAAAATTAAGGAAAGGATCAAGGGGTTATCAGGGAGAAAAATGAAGAGATGAGAAGGGGGAAGAGATGGAACTGAATGGGGAATTGAGGGCCACTCAATTCGGCTATAGGGGCTATAAATAAGTGCCAAATGTAGGGTTGCCAGGCTAATGCCGAATTTCCTTCACCCTGTTACAGGAAACCCTTTTCCCTAAAAGTCGAAAACCCTTTTGTTTACTCTCTTTTTTTTGTGCCGATTTATATTCTTTCTCTACATAATTTTCTTTGTTTCGCTTAGTCGATTCCTTCTTCTACTCCTCTTCTTTAATCTATACCAAATAAACCTTATTCACCATACTAAGTTTGAAAACCAAAAAGCCTAATCTTCCAAGGGCCAAATACTGTTCGACCGAATCTAGTGTAAGTGTTTGTTCTTCCAATCGGTTTTGCTAAGAATCTATTACGCTATTCTTTCCTCACTCTTTCTAATCAACTGTGGTAGGGAATTAGTATCGGATCTTGGATCTTAGCTCTCTACCAAAATTGCTCTTTAGGTGTTTGCGGTTTTGATAAATATTCCTCTCCCATTGGCTAAGGTGGCCGAATGTTCATAGTTAAGGTAAGGGGACTTGTGCTGGATACGAGTCACCTATTATTCTAGTTTTAATAGTTAAGATTGGTGCAGATCTAGGAGTTGATTGTGGTTAGTGATTTAAGAAGGGGCTATTATACTTATCGCGCAAAGTAAGGTTAAGGTGAGGTTTCGGTTTTAGTAAAGATATGTATTAAGCATGCGATTAATTGAAGGGTGATATCATTTGTAGGTTGCCGACTAAGGGAATCGCAGCACGCTTGCTTACTAGGTGTGTACATACACTGCACATACAAGTAGATCGACAAAAGTCGAAATGCCGAAAAGCCGAAATGATGAAAAGTCGAAAGTTTGGTTGTGGTAGTCTTGCAAGTGTGTGAACTCTTGTGAAGAGGAAATCGATAGGTTGCCTGAGGCCCATGGGCGATTCTATAGACTTGGGCTGTGAACTGGCCAATCGGGCCAGAATAGGCTTAGTGGGCCCGATGGGCTATTGGGCCCATAATAGGCAAAATTTGATAATTGATGCTATGTGATAGAAAATTTGTGTGTGAGCAAGAATATAAGGTGATTTGGGCCTAACGGGCCATATAAAGTTGATTTGGGCCTAATGGGCCATATGAATATGAATTAGGCTGATGGGCCATATAAATGAGATTGGGCCAAGTGGGCCATATGCATGTATGTAGGGGTTTTGGGCCTAGTATATGATAACTACATAAAACTTAATTAAAATATTGCGACCATGAACAAGTCATAAGGTTAAGGTGTGGCAACGGGTATATGCATGTCTAGGATTGGATCTAGGGAGAGCTTGGTACTTAAGCGGTCTTAATGACTCACCTCCTCTTCTCTGGAATCCTACCTGGTGCATTGTATTCGTTCATCTTAGCTCACAGGATTTGTTAACAGGCCGAGGTAAGTGAAAACCGTATTAAAAAGAAAATTATCGAAATGCCCCTAAGGGAAAAAATGACCACAATACCCCTAGGTGTTGAACGTAAGTTTTGGATGTGAAACGCATATCTACTGCATACATATTATATTCTGCTTAAGTTGCATGTGGGTTGGGAATTATGGAACGGAGGAAGTATACAAGGATCGCATGGTTGCTTGACAATCGTGGATCCACTGATAGCTTTTCAGCCTAATATGTAAGTGAAGGTAGTTCTGCAACCGGGCTACCATTGATGGGTAGGTTGGGTGGGTCGATATTTATATCCCTACATGATGTGACGGGGGACGGAGCTGGTATGGAGCGGATGGATTATTGGGATGGCATGGGATTGCATTGAATGTTTGATGTATGGTGTTTATTAAATGCTTGTTGCTCGTCGAGGGTTGTACACACTGAGTTTGCGAAAACTCACCCCCTCTTTTATTTTATTTTCAGGTGATGCTCAGTAGCAGGTTTGATGTTTGGAGGGACTCTGGGTGGACAGCTAGCAAGACAACATGGACTTGTGTTTCATTTTTTTTATAAGTATACGAGATTCTATTTTATTAAGTACTTTTCAGTCCGGATTGTAATAAGAGTTTCTTTTTACTATTATTGGGTTCTTATTTTTATGCGATGTAATTATGAGAGGTTAAACATGGTTTCCTAAATTATAGCATGTTATTCCACCTTTCCGCAACTAAATTTTTAAATGATTAGTTTTCGTAAATCAAATGTTTTAAACAAAGCTTTCGCAACTGGAAGAGATTTTTCATAAGTTAACTAAGGTTTCATATTTTGAGGAAAGGTTTTCAAGGAAAATAAGGTTTTCGGTAAAACACTTCAATGTGACACGCCAGATTCAGACATAACGTCCGGGCTGGGTTTGTGGTGTTACAATATCGAAATCCTATGTCATGACATATGTATCCTAACTATTCCTAAGGTTCATACGGGGCTTTCAGACGCCGTAACTCGGTCGAAATGAATGCTTGGACATGGTTACCAAGCTTATTCACATTCGACATAAGCATATATAAATTCATATTTTTCATACCAGCATATATGTTTTGTAACACCCCAAACCCGGCCTAGAAGTTAGGCCTAAATCTGGTGTGTCACATTGAAGTGTTTTTCGAAAACCATTTTCTCATTGAAAACCCTTCTTATTGCTCAAAACCTCTGGCCATTTTAAAACTTGTGAAACATTAATTCCCTTAAAACCTTACTTGCTGTGGAAGCTTACTTTTAAACAGTTGCAGTGTAACACCCCTTACCCGTACCCGAGGCCGGGATAAGGTACGAGGCGTTATCGGACAACCATACAAACATTAAACTAAAATACGGACCATAAAATTTCATTCATATTTCAAAACGTTCATTCACTTACACATAGTCCCTTATCTGAGTCTACGAAGCCCAAAGCATACTTTAAAAAGGGTTCGGGACTAAACTGAGAACTTACAAAAATCTTGGAAATTTCATGCTTTAAGGCTCCACACGCCCGAGTCCCAAAGTCGTGTTTCATACACGGCTGAGACATATGGTCGTGTCTCTGCTTGTGTGGAATATACCTAGGCTATTTTCCAAGCTTTGGTCAACCTTAATCTCTTACACACTTATACAAAATCAAAATCATATAACATGATATTCATTTAATGATTAAATATTCTCAATTAAACCACAAACATAGCATTTTTATGTCATCATACATGTGTCTCTCATACTCATTTTACCTTGTTTATTATAGTACCACTTATACATTTATACCAAGATTATCATCTTACAAAATACCTTCAGCTTAATCATCAAGCATTCATATTTAAAACTAGATCATATCTTTATAAAATACCACAATTCAGATACGCAAAATAACATGTTTGCCTGAAACATTTCAATTCAACTCCATACCCAACAAGCATTACATTGAGACTAGTCATATATATATATATATACATGTCATGATACATATCATTCTCTTTCTGTTTTCTTATAAACACTTATCATTTATTTCATTATATCAATATTTCATATACCATAGTTTCCATGTATTCCACATATATTTATTTTCCTCCTCCTCCTCTCCATTCCACATCCTTAATGTATATAGCATTCTTGTAAGTACAATTTCACAATTTACTAATAAATGCTCACATCAAACTGTCCACATGAGTCATAGTCACTTACTTATTTATAATTTGAGCTAAAGAGCTCCAAATTAAGATCTGTAAATTTCCCCTAAAACTAAACTCACATATCTTTCCACCATAAAATTTTCATAATTTTTGGTTTAGCCAATTAGTACAGTTTATTCATTAAAATTTCCCCTATTTCACTTTCTAACAGTTCTGACCTCTCTTCACTAAAAATTAATTATTTCACAGTACAGAACTCGGACAATGTTCTTTTGATTTATCTTGAAAATAAAACTCATTAGGGATTTTAAAAATATAAGTTTAAGCCTCTAATTATTTTTATCCAAAATTTTGTGATTTTCTAAAGTCAAAACAGGGGATCACGTAATTATTCTGGACTAGTATCACAAAAACATAAATATCACAAAATATAGAACTCCTTTTCTTGCTCTGTTTCTTTTATATGAAAATAGACTTATTAAGATTTAATTTGATATCTCATTCAGTCTCTGATTCAATTTCTACTATATTTGGTGATTTTTCAAATTCACGTCACTGCTACTGTCCAAAACAGTTTTATTGCTAATTCACTCTTTCACACTTTCTTTGTATTAACCTCATTTTAACATACATATCACAAATCATTTTCACCACATTTCATACATCACAAGTATAGGCCCATGATCACAAGGTCACCATAAAATCATCCTCATGTATAACTTACTTGTTTATAACCTCACCACATCCTGGTCTCTTAATGAACACATCATTCACATAATCAAGTTCCTGCACTTATTCATCACAAAACTCACAAAGCAATACATAGAGAGTCTCCCGTTGAACACTTTGGATCAATCCTCGATACTTGGTGGTTTGAGCACATAGCTCCATCCATCATATAGTTCGGCTCTCTTATACACATGGTGAACACTCAGTACCACCCATGTGACCTAGCCAATTTATCTCGTAGCTCTCTTGTCTACATGGTGTCCTTCACCTGGAACCACGCATGCGACCTAGCTACATATATCCCGTAGCTCTCTTGTCTACATGGTGTACACATAGTATCACCCATGTGACCTAGCTACATCATAATGTCTTGTAGCTCTCTTGTACACATGATGTGCACTCAGCACCATACATGTGACCTAGCTACATACTATCTGTATCATCCAATCTTTCCGAAGGTTCAACCGGGATTTCTCTCTCTTTTCCAACAATTTCACCAATCAAGTAATTATCCACAAACATATTTCCAATATTATTATAAAATATCATAATACAAGTAATATTGATGTATTACTTACATATAAACTTACATCTCATTTAATATCAAGGCAATAACATTAAATTACACATTGCCTTATTAAAAATCATATGAACTTACAATTTCCCATAATATCCATAATCATAGAAATCACATTTATGTATGATAATTCAATGCACTTCATGTACCATAGACATATTTTTAAATCAATTCATAAACTTGGCACCATAATCATTTAATTTAATATAATTCAATTAATTCACTAAATTTAACTTTCAAATATAAATTACAGAATTATTGTTGTATTATTATCATACCAACTTACATACTTTCAACACCTCAGAAATCATAACGAATATATCAATTTTAAATTGAAACATGCATAAATTAATGCTTATTATACATATGAACTTACCTCGATACTAAAACGACTATTTTACCAACTTTCTCAATTTTTGATTTTTCTCTGATTCTAGGTTCAAATCTCATTTTTCGAGATCTAAAAAATCATATTTTACTTATTTAATTAATTTACTATTCAAAATAGTCCTTAACTCAAACTTTGGAAAAATTACAATTTTGCCCCTAAAATTTTGCATATTTACACTTTTGCCCCTAGGCTCGAGAATTAAACATCATCCCTTATTCTTATGTTTTATGACATGCTGATCACTTTTCCCTTCTATGGCAACATCAAATTCTCACTCTAGCATATACTTATGACTATTAGGTATTTTTACCGATTAAGCCCTTTTACTCATTTTCACTCAAACCGAGTAGCACAAGTTGTCTAACATAATTTAAAACCTCATATTCTATTATAAAACAGCAAAATAAACACATTTCACCTGTGGGTATTTTTCCAAATATGAACCCTAGCTTAAATTATTGCTAGAATAAGCTTAATCAAATTACCGGGATTCCAAAAACGTAAAGAACTTGAAAAACGGGGTTATAAGGACTTACTATTGAGCTTGGAAAGCTTGAAAACCCTAGCCATGGCTTCCCCCATGCTAATTTCGGCCTCCATGAGAAAGATGAGACAATTTTGGCTTTATTTTCCCTTTTTATTTCTTTTAATTACCAAATGACCAAAATGCCCTTCCTTACTAAACTTTCAAAAATTTCATCTATGTCCAATTTTTGTCCATCACTTAGAAATTGGTCAAATTTCTATTTAAGACCTCCTAATTAATATTTCAAAGCAATTTCATACTAGAAACTTCTAGATTGCAAGTTTTGTAACTTATTCAATTTAGTCCATAACTTCAAATTGAGCACTTTATGCATAGAATTTCTTCACGCAATTTTCACACAATCATGAAATCATATCATAGACCTCAAAATAATCATAAAATAATTATTTCTATCTCGGATTTTGTGGTCCCGAAACCTCTATTCCAACTAGACCCAATTTTGGGCTATTACATGCAGAAACGTGATATTTTGAAAACCAGTTGTTGTTTTGGAAAATCGTGCCCTACTTATAACATATATTAAGCATACTAAATGAATTCCCCAAATAAAAAGTTAAGAAAATAAAGAGGCCTTAATACAACCCAAATCAAAAACCAAAGTGCTTAACTAAATAAATGAAATAGAAAAACATGTACAGTTGTGTGGTCATCTCCGAGTCCCTCTGTGACATCGATCCACCTAACGCTAGGGATTACCTGTACAGTTAATAAATGGGGTGAGTTTACGAAAACTCAGTGTGTAATCCCCTTACTAGAGTAACAGTCAGTAAACAGAAAGAATTCAGAATCAGTCTGGGCTGGAGCCCATTACAGTAACAGTACAATCCAGTTCAGAGCATACGTGGGCCAAAGCCCATTACAATATCTTTTGGGTCACAGACCATAATGGAATCAATTGGTCTTAGCCCATCTTAGCCTCAGTTGGGCCGAAGCCCACATCACAATAATATCACAATAATATCATACATGCAATGTTGTGCAACCCACCATAATAATCCAATCGCTACACACTAACTCCGTCCCCCAGTACACATCATGTGGAGATATAAATATCGACCCACCCATCCCATAAACATCAATGGTAGCCCAATTACGGTAGTACTTTCATTGTAGCAAGCTACTAATCAAATATTAGGCTTAATAGCCATAGGTGGATCTACGACAGTCAAGCAACCATGCGATCCTCATATACTTCCTCCATTCCATAATTCCCAACCCATGCAATATGTTGTGTATGTCATGCTCAATCATCATACGTGTATGCAGAATGGCCATACTCAGTAACAGTCTTTGAAACATATATTAAGAGCATATCAGTCATACAACCACAGTCAAGTCAATTAAAACGCAGTCATACATTCATAATCAATTCAGTCAAATTTGAAGTCTAAGTCGATCATTTTACACTACAAGGGTATTTCGATAATTTTACAAATTAGGGGTGTTTCGGTAATTTAACAAATTGAGGGTATTTCAGTAATTTTACAAATTGAGGGTGTTTTAGTAATTTTACAACTCGTGGGTGTTTCGGTAATTTTACAAATCGAGGGTGTTTCAGTAATTTCACAAATCGGGGGTATTTCGATAATTTTACAAATCGAGGGTATTTCAGTAATTTCACAAACGAGGGTATTTTGGTAATTTTAGACTACAAGGGTATTTTGATAATTTTACAAATCGGGGGTGTTTCGATAATTTTACAAATCAAGGGTATTTTTGTGATTTTACAAATCGAGGGTATTTCGATAATTTTACAAATTGAGGGTGTTTTAGTAATTTTACAAATCGGGGGTATTTCGATAATTTTACAAATTGGGGGTGTTTCGATAATTTTACAAATCGAGGGTATTTCTGTAATTTTACAAATCGAGGGTATTTCAATAATTTCACAATCGAGGGTATTTCGGTAATTTTACAAATCGGGAGTATTTTGGTAATTTTACAAATCGAGGGTGCTTAGGTAATTTTACAAACTGAGGGTATTTCGGTAATTTCTCTTTATTATGGGTTTATTACTTACCTTGGCCCGTTAACAAGTCCTCGTTGGCTAAAGTAAACAGATACTATGCACCAGGTAGGATTCTAGAGAAGAGGAGGTGAGTCATTAAGACCGCTTAAGTACCAAGCTCTCCCTAGATCCAATCCTAGACATGCATATACCCATTGCCACACCTTAACCTTATGACTCGTCCACGATCGCGATTAATTAATTATTTATGTCTGCTTGAGTAGTTACCAAAAACTAGGTCTATAACCGTTTACTAAACACTAACAGATCCACACTTATTCATTCGGCCCCTTTAGGCCCAATTTCGTTCACATGGCCCATCGGGCCCAATCACATTCATATGGCCCATCAGGCCCAATCACATTCATATGTCCCATCAGGCTCAACTACTTCTCACCTAACACTTAGATTTACACAAGCGGGCCCATAGGCCCATCAGGCCTAGAACAACCCCAGCACACGAGAAAGCTCGTGGCGGCTTTCAGCTTTTGCCGATTTCTAACAAAGAAGGGCTTGAATACACACCTACTTATGAGAACGCACTGAAGTCCACAATCACCAACCTTGGCACATCCTGCATTGGGTCTTAATCACCTTTTTCTTTTTCACCAACTCATCTGGTTCGCTCTATTTAAAGCCATCTTCTTACCAATTCCCATGTTTGCTTCCCGATGTGGGATTACTTTCAACCATTAGGAAAATTTCTTATTTTGCTATGACCACCTCAACCACAGAGTTCCAGTCCAACTCTACCTCCTACACAGCTCAAACAACAAAATAAATACTCCATTGCGCATCCTAAGACTTGAACCTTAGACCTCACAGTTACACAACATGCCACCTTGCCACTCCACCACAGGCTCTTTCTATGTCATATTTTATCCTCAATTAAATATAAGGTCTATAGGCCAAACTCTAGGTTCCTTTAAAAGAAAAACCAAAATAAATTGCAAGAGCCAAGACTTGAACCCAAGCTCCCTTGCAACCTTAATGACGCCACAACCACTAAACCACAAGCTTCCTTGTGTCATTTATTTACCAAAATAATTTAAAAGGCCTTCATCCAAACACCTAGGGTTTTATTCACTTATTACCAAAATTTTTGCTAAAGCCCAGGTTTGAACCCAAGATTTCTCCAACACTTCTCACGGCCGTTAACCACTAAAGCAGACATTTAATTGTGTCATTTCCTTGTACAATTAAATGCTTATATGCAACCTCCTTACGGACCCATACTAAAGGCCCAGTACTTCTAGGCCCAAATTTGGGGCATTACATGTTTAGCATTTATCTACAATTAAACACGTCTATTTGCTTATAAACTTACCTCGGACGATGTAAACGGAACAGGACGACTAGTCGACAACTTTTGTTTTTCCTAGATCCAAATTCGATTTCTTTGGTTCTTGATCTAAACATATTTAAATTAAGCTCAGTCAAACATATTTTCATTCAATTTTGTCCAAAAACACATAAATGGGCAAATTACCATTTTACCCCTAACATTTACACTTTTTACAATTTAGTCCCTATTGCACAAAACACAAAACATTCAAAATTTCAAGATACCCATGTTTGGCCGAATATTCCTAGTGTTCATACAAGCCCATATATTTCATTTATTTCACACTTTAGTCCCTCAAATTATTATTTTTGCAATTTAGTCCTAATTACTCAAAATCATCAAAAACTCCAATACAAAATATGTTAATCTAGAACATATCTTTCATATTTCATCATCAAATAACAAAAATCACAAGTTAGCAACAATGGCACAACTCAAAATATTCATCAAAATAAAAAATTAAAGCTTGGTTCTTGAAGATTACTAAGCAACGATCTCAAAAACATAGAAATTATCAAAAACCGGGCAAGTTACGTACCTTAATTAAGATCAACCATGGCTGAACCATCCAAGCTTTTCCTTTTTCTTTCTTTTTTTGATATTCGGTGAAGAATTTATGAAAGAAAAAATGCATGACAGCTTATTATATGTTTTATTGTATATTAACTTGTTTATTATTTTACTTATTTAGCCTTTTAATTAAAATTTTAAACCATTTTAAGCAATGGTTATTACCATCCATCATATTAAAAATGGTTATATTGCATAATAAATGCTCCAAATTATATAGACAAGTTCAATTAAATATTTTAACATTTAACCACCAAATTTTTATTTTACGCGATTAAGCCCTTTTATTTAATTAGGCACCCAAACAACAAAATTAAAGCACGAAAATTTCACAGATATAAATTCACACAAAATAAACACAGTAAATAATTTATAAAAAATTTTCTGACTCAAATTCATGGTCCCGAAACCACCGTTCCGACTAGGGTCTAATTTGGGTTGTTACACGTGTGTCGCATACACCTTAATTTTGAGAAAAAGAATTCTCAGACTTGAGCACATGGGCAGAGACACAGGCATGTACCTTAGCCGTGTGGATGACACGGCCTCAGGCACGGGCGTGTGAAGTCTACAGCTAATTAATGAAAAATCATAAATTTTAAATCGACCACACGGCCTAGCTCACAGGCTTGTGACTTGGCCGTGTGTCTTCAATTTGTTCTTGGGTGACAAACAAAGAGTTACACGGGGTTGGGACATGGGTGTGTGTGACCACATGGCCTACCCACATGGGCGTGTCCCATATCAACACAGGTGTGTGACCCCTATTTAGTGAAAAATTTTCTAAGTGTTGCAAGATTTTCTAAAGTTTTCAGTTTAGTCTCGAACCACTTCCTATGCATGTTTTGGGTCGCGTAGGCTCGTATTAGAGACTTTATGAGTATATAAAAAAATTTAATTTGGATGGAAATTTACGGCTTGGATATTTATGTTTGCTCTTGTTTAAGTCTGGTAATGCCTCGTACCCTATTTCGGCGTCAAATAAGGGTAAGGAGTGTTACATTTAGTGGTATCAGAGCTATGATTTAGTCGATTCTCAGACTAGCGTAGAATGTGTAAGAGTCTAGCTATACATGCCATATATGAATTGTGATAGTGTGATGACTCTTGACAATTTTAAACTGTGTTTTCATATAGTAAATGAATCCCGACCGAGCTGTACCTGATGATGTAGAAAGTAATGCGTCGGCTCCCACTCAAGGGATAGCATAATCTGAAAATACACCTCCCACGGTCAGTCAGAGAAGAGGGGCTAGAGAAGCCTTCATCCAAATGATGAATGAGTGGTATTTGGAGGTTGTTTAAACAAATCTGAATGCTCAACATCCTCTACCTCCTCCTTATCCCCAACCGATTCCCGTAGTTCCCCAAGGTGTGGATTTAATAAGGCAGAATAATCCTCCGGTTGATAAGATTCAAAAGCAAGAGGCTGATGAATTCAAGGCTAATGTAGATGATGACCCTGAGAGAGCCGAGTTTCAGCTTGAGAATACTCGCAGGGTATTTGATGAGTTATCATGTACACCCTAAGAATGCTTGAAATGTGCTATATCATTATTGAGGGATACAACATATCATTGGTTGAAGACACTAGTATCTGTGGTAGCGAGAGAGAAGGTTACATGGGAATTCTTTCAAGAGGAATTCTGAAAGAAATATATTAGCCAGTGGTTCATCGATCAGAAACGTAAAGAATTTCTTGAGCTGAAATAGGGCCGAATGTCAGTGACTGAGTATGAGCAAGAATATTTTAGGCTCAGTAAGTATGCTCTTGAGTGTGTTTCCTCCGAGGCTATTATGTGTAAAAGGTTTGAAGATGGGCTGAATAATGATATCCGACTGTTAGTTGGAATCTTGGAACTAAAAGAATTTTTTGTATTGGTCGAGCGAGCTTGCAAAGCCGAAGAGCTAAGCAAAGAGAAAAAAAATGAGAGTGTGGCTAGAGATACAAGAAAGACGCCTATGAGTAAGTTATTTCAACCTCAGGCAAAGAAATCTAGAGAAATGAATTCTCGATCGAATATATAAGCTGGGTATTTGCACAGAGATCGCGGGAACCAATATTCGAGTTTTAAATCTAAAGCTACTTCAATGGAAAGTGTGGGTAATGTTAGGTCTAACTGACCCAAATGTTAGCATTGCAGAAGAAGACACCCCGATGAGTGTAGAATGAATGATCGAGCTTGTTTTAAGTGTGGTTCTCAAGAGCATTTTATTCAAAATTGCCCTAAGATGGCTTAGAAAGAACAATTTTCGAGTGCAAGGCCGAGTAATACTACCAATAGAGGTAGGAAACTGAGAAATATGGGGAATAGAACTAGCAGTAAAGGTATGACAAAGGATACAGTCGTGAGATCTGAGGCCAGAGCACCTTCTAGAGCTTATGCCATTCGTGCTCGCGAGGATGTGCCATCTCCGATGTGATTACTGGTATATTTTCTCTTTATGATACTAATACTATTGCATCGATTGATCCTGGATCGACTCATTCTTATGTTTGTGTGAATTTGGTATCTAGTGAGAATCTACTTGTTGAGTTTACTGAGTTTGTGATTAAAGTGTCAAACCCCTTAGGCAAGTATATGCTAATTGATAAAGTTTACAAGAATTGTCCTTTGATGATTCGAGGTCACTATTTTCTGGCTTATTTAATGTTGTTGCCATTTGATGAATTCGATGTTATTTTGGGTATGGACTGCTTAACATTGCATTATGCCATAGTAAATTATAATCAGAAAAATATTAAATTAAAATGTGAAAATGGTGAGGTTCTTTGGGTTGAAGCCGACGAATCAAGATAATTGCCTATTGTGATTTCATCTGTATCTGCTTAGAAGTATGTAAGGAAATGTTGTGAAGCTTATCTTGCTTATGTGTTGAATACTTAAATGTCTGAATTGAAAATTGAATCAGTGTCGGCAGTCTGTGAATATCTGGATGTGTTTCCAGAAGAGTTGCCTGGGTTACCTCCAGCCAGAGAAGTGGAGTTTGCTATTGGTTTGTTACCTTGGACTTCACTGATATCGATTACTCCATATAGGATGGCTCCAACTGAATTGAAAGAATTGGAAGCTCAGTTGCACAAGTTGACAGATAAGGTTTTTGTGAGACTGAGTTTTTCTCCTTATGGTGCTCTAGTATTATTTGTAAAGAATAAAGACAGATCTATAAGACTTTGTATCGATTACCGACAACTCAACAAGGTGACTATAAAGAACAAGTATCCTTTGCCAATGACTGATGACTTGTTATTTTGGGTATGGTTTGCTAATGATTGATGACTTGTTATTTTGGGTATGGACAGGTTGACACTGCATGATGCCATAGTAAATTATAGACATAAAACTATTGAATTGAAGTGTAAAAATGGTAAGGTTATTCAGGTTGAAACTGATGAATCAAGTGAACTGCCTACAGTGATTTTGTCTATGTTTGCTCAGAGGTATGTAAGGAATGGTTGTAAAGCTTATCTTGCTTATGTATTGAATACTAAAATGTTTGAATTGAAAATTGAATCAGTGCCGATAGTCTGTGATTTTTTGGATGTGTTTCCAGACGAGTTGCTTGGGTTACCTCTGATCAGAGAGGTTGAGTTTGCTATTGATGTAGTACCTAGGACTTCACCGATATCAATTGCTCCGTACAGGATGGCTCCGATTGAATTGAAAGAATTGAAAGCTCAGTTGCACAAGTTGGTAGATAAGGGTTTTGCGAGATTGAGTTTTTCTCCTTAGGGTGCTCTAGTATTATTTGTAAAGAATAAAGACGAATCAATTAGACTTTGTATCGATTACCAACAGCTCAACAAGGTGACTATAAAGAACAAGTATCCTTTGCCAATGATTGATGACTTGTTATTTTGGGTATGGACAAGTTGACACTGTATGATGCCATAGTAAATTATAGACATAAAACTATTGAATTGAAGTGTGAAAATGGTGAGGTTATTCGGGTTGAAACTGATGAATCAAGTGAATTGCCTACAGTGATTTCGTCTATGTTTACTCAGAGGTATGTAAGGAATGGTTGTAAAGCTTATCTTGCTTATGTATTGAATACTAAAATGTCTGAATTGAAAATTGAATCAGTGCCGGTAGTCTGTGAGTTTCTGGATGTGTTTCCAAACGAGTTGCCTGGGTTACCTCCGATCAAAGAGGTTGAGTTTGCTATTGATATAGTACCTGGGACTTCACCGATATCAATTGCTCCGTATAGGATGGCTCCGACTGAATTGAAAGAATTGAAAGCTCAGTTGCACAAGTTGGCAGATAAGGGTTTTGCGAGACTGAGTTTTTCTCCTTAGGGTGCTCTAGTATTATTTGTAAAGAATAAAGACGAATCAATTAGACTTTGTATCGATTACCGAAAGCTCAACAATGTGACTATAAAGAACAAGTATCCTTTGCCAATGATTGATGACTTGTTATTTTGGGTATGGACAGGTTGACACTGTATGATGCCATAGTAAATTATAGACATAAAACTATTGAATTGAAGTGTGAAAATGGTGAGGTTATTCGGGTTGAAACTGATGAATCAAGTGAATTGCCTACAGTGATTTCGTCTATGTTTGCTCAGAGGTATGTAAGGAATGGTTGTAAAGCTTATCTTGCTTATGTATTGAATAGTAAAATGTCTGAATTGAAAATTGAATCAGTGCCGGTAGTCTGCGAGTTTCTGGATGTGTTTCCAAACGAGTTTCCTGGGTTACCTCCGATCAGAGAGGTTGAGTTTGCTATTGATATAGTACCTGGGACTTCACCGATATCAATTGCTCCGTATAGGATGGCTCCGACTGAATTGAAAGAATTGAAAGCTTAGTTGCACAAGTTGGCAGATAAGGGTTTTGCGAGACTGAGTTTTTCTCCTTAGGGTGCTCTAGTATTATTTGTAAAGAATAAAGATGAATCAATTAGACTTTGTATCGATTACCGACAGCTCAACAAGGTGACTATAAAGAACAAGTATCCTTTGCCAATGATTGATGACTTGTTATTTTGGGTATGGACAGGTTGACACTGTATGATGCCATAGTAAATTATAGACATAAAACTATTGAATTGAAGTGTGAAAATGGTGAGGTTATTCGGGTTGAAACTGATGAATCAAGTGAATTACCTACAGTGATTTCGTCTATGTTTGCTCAGAGGTATGTAAGGAATGGTTGTAAAACTGATCTTGCTTATGTATTGAATACTAAAATGTCTGAATTGAAAATTGAATCAGTCCCGGTAGTCTGTGAGTTTCTAGATGTGTTTCCAAACGAGTTGCCTGGGTTACCTCCGATCAGAGAGGTTGAGTTTGCTATTGATATAGTACCTGGGACTTCACCGATATCAATTGCTCCGTATAGGATGGCTCCGACTGAATTGAAAGAATTGAAAGCTCAGTTGCACAAGTTGGCAGATAAAGGTTTTGCGAGACTGAGTTTTTCTCCTTAGGGTGCTCTAGTATTATTTGTAAAGAATAAAGACGAATCAATGAGACTTTGTATCGATTACCGGCAGCTCAACAAGGTGACTATAAAGAACAAGTATCCTTTGCCAATGATTGATGACTTGTTATTTTGGGTATAGACAGGTTGACACTGCATGATGCCATAGTAAATTATAGACATAAAACAATTGAATTGAAGTGTGAAAATGGAGAGGTTATTCGGGTTGAAACCGATGAATCAAGTGAATTGCCTATTGTGATTTCGTCTATGTTTTCTCAGAGGACGTAAGGAAAGGTTGTGAAACTTATCTTGCTTATGTGTTGAATACTAAAATGTCTAAATTGAAAATTGAATCAGTGTCGATAGTCTGAGAGTATCCGGATGTGTTTCCAGACGAGTTGCTTGGGATACCTCCGATCAGAGAGGTTGAGTTTGCTATTGATTTAGTACCTAGGACTTCACCGATATCGATTGCTCCGTATAGGATAGCTCTGACAGAATTGAAAGAATTGAAAGCTCAGTTGCAAGAGTTGATAGATAAAGGTTTTGCGAGACCGAGTTTTTCTCCCTAGGGTGCTTCAGTGTTATTTGTAAAGAAGAAAGACAGATCTATGAGACTTTGTATCGATTATCGACTGCTTAACAAGGTGACTATTAAGAACAAGTATCCTTTTTCGAGAACTGATGACTTGTTTGATCATGTGACAGCCCTAATTTGACCCTAGTCGGGAAGTGGTTTCGGGACCACAAAATCGAGTCATAAAAATAATTAATTGTTATATTCTATGCTTATTACATGTGTACATACATATGTGAAAGTTTCATGCTCTAATTTTGTCATTTGTATGTTAAATTAATAAATGAGGACATATTTTAAATTCTGTACAATGAGAAATTTGATTCGTAGTGAAGAGTGGTCAGATTAGTCAAATAGTGAAATAGGGGAAACTTTAAGAAAAATCTGGTATTGATTGGCCAAGCTAAAAATTCTGAAAATTCTATGGATAAAAGATATATGAGTCTATTCTCAGAGAAATTTTACGGCAATTGATTTGGAGTTTCGTAGCTCCAATTGTAAATAAATTAGTGACCGTTGCTCAGGAAGATAGCTTATTATGAATTTGTGATTATGTGGTAAATATTGATAAAAATTTGTTAACGAGTTGCTTAATGTTTTCTTATAAACTTACTATGATCTATATGTGTGAAAGTCGTATATATATATTATATTCTGAAAGTAATGCTTGAATAGTCGAACAATGACTAGTTTAAAATTGTTGAATTTATGCTCAAGAGCATAGAGAACCAAGGTTGGACAAGGGAAAAGAGAAAGTAGTTGAATAGCCGATCTGAGACTATTCGAAAATATTCGAGGTAAGTTTTGAGTAGTCACCTTTAGTATATAATTAATGATGCCTTGATATGTGTATATTAGATGAATTGTGACCTTTCGGTTCTACTTAAATTAAGCTGTGTGATAAATAATTTATGTATATGAGTTATAGTCGAATGGTCACTATGTGTTAAGCTTGAATGGTGAAATGGATATGTGATATTTATGTATGACTTTCAAATTGAAATGTAAATGATGGTATTCATATGGAGCTTATATCCGAACGTAGCAAATGACTACTAATGTGATATGTTGAATAAGTTGTGTTAATATATGATTAAATATGCATGATATTTGATGTGTATCCGGACTTAGGGTCCGCAGGCTATGTGCTGGAATTATATCAGGACTTAGGGTCCGCAGGCTATGTGCTGGAATTATATCTGGACTTAGGGTCCGCAGGCTATGTGCTGGAATTATATCCGGACTTAAGGTCTGCAGGCTACGTGCTGGAAATATGTTCGGGCTAAAGTCCCGCAGGCTTCAAGATGGTATTATACCCGGTTTAAATTCCTACAGGCTTGTACTGGTAATTGGTTTCAAGTCCTAAGACCTGACAGGCGTAATGCCAGTAAGTTAAGTAAGATTACGATATTGAATGTTCGCAGTAAACCATCGTCGAGTAAGTACTATACATTTAATATGTTCAGGTACGTATTACTTACTCATCGGTGAATTGATTTCGAAGTAAATCATTAGCATTAAAGAAGAATATATATAAATATGATTGGTTGTTATATTTGCGAATATGAGAATGATTTAATCGATCATGGTATATTTGTATATGAATTATATGTTAAAATTTCTTTACGTACTCATGTACATTCAGTCAATGATTTTGTGAATTATTAGTATCAAAGAATGATACTTAAGTGTGAATGATTGTTATATCTACGAGTAAAAAAATGACCTATTCGGTCAAATGTTGTTATTATATGAGATTATAAGATTTAAATGCACCGCATGAACTTTTAGTAAAAGAAAAATATGTGCTGAGAATCTTTGTTTATGTTTATGTGTATTCGACCATGAAGCAATTTGAATTGAGAATAAGTCTGTTTAAATGAATGTTTTGATTTTCGATAAGTTTTAATTATTTGTGATGCTTAAAACTTACTAAGCTTTGAAAGCTTACTTCGTTTGTTACGTTCTCTGTTTTATAGATTGTTGATTCCAGTTACCTACTCGGAAAGGGAATCGTCAGCTACTCGTCACACTATATATCATTTTGGGGTACTACTATATTTTGGAGCTAGTATGGCATGTATGGAATAGACTTAAGCGAATGATATTTTGAGATGTACTTATATATAAGCCATGTGAATATGGCTACCTTTGAATGTCGATACAAGTTTGAATTTCGATCTTTAACTGAGTTTGGCGATGTATATTTTTATTTTATTTTTATTGTGTATGTTTTTAAAATATTAAATTTTGGATCAGTAGCTCTTCATAACCCACCTCGGCGACGGACACGGGTTATAGGGGTGTTACAATTTTATTGGTATCAGAGCTATAGTTTAGTCGATTCTAGGACTAACGTAGCGTGTGTGAGTCTAGCTATACATGCTATAAAGTGTTAAAATGATAGTGTGATGATTTCTGACAATTAAAACATGTTTTTCGTATAGTAATGGATTCTGATCCCGATCGAGCAGTAGCTGATGATGTTGAGAGCGTAGCACCTGCTCCCGCGATAGGGACAGCACCGATAGGCTCTCAACCGAATGCTAGCAATCAAAATGATGAGGCTAAACAAGCCTTCTATGCTATGATGAACGATTGGTTTACCCAATTTATTCGAACTAATCCAGCTGTTACAGAACCCCCACCCCCGACTAATACAACCCCTACACCTGTGGTAACTCCTATTGTTGACCCGTTGAGGTTGACCGAATCCCCAGTTGATAGAATTCGAAAGCACGAGGCTACTGAGTTCAAAGCTACTGAGCAGGTTGAGTTTTGGCTCGATAATACCATTCGTGTGTTTGATGAATTATCGTGCACACCCGATGAGTGCTTAAAATGTACTATATCACTGTTACGTGATTCTGCCTACTATTGGTGGAATACTTTAGTTTTAGTGGTGCCGAGAGAACAGGTTACTTGGGATTTCTTTCAAACCGAATTTCGTAAGAAATATATCAGTCAAAGATTTATTGATCAGAAACAAAAGGAATTTCTTGAGCTCAAACAGGGTTCTATGACAGTTATCGATTATGAACGAAAGTTTGTCAAACTTAGTAGATATGCTCAGGAATGTGTTTCGTCTGAGGCTATTATGTGTAAACGCTTCGAGGACGGGTTAAATGAAGATATTAAAATGTTTATTGGCATTCTTGAAATCAGAGAGTTCGTAGTACTTGTCGAGCGAGATTGCAAAGCCGAGGAGCTTAGTAAGGAAAAAAGGAAAGCTGATGTTAGAGCGGGAGAGTTTCGTAAAAGATCTTCGAGAAAGCCTTTTCAGCAATCATCGAAGAAATTTTGAGATGATTCGGCCGATCTAAGAACACTTCGGGCTTTTTCAGACGAGACCGTGATTGACCTCCTATGAGTATGCGAGCCACATCAGTTACCAGTGTTGGAAATGATCGTCGGGATAGGACCGAATGCAAGTTTTGTGGAAAATGGCATTCGGGGAGTTGTAGATTTCATGATCACTCATGTTATAGATGCGGATCATTCGACCACTTCATCAAAGACTGCCCGAGGTTGTCAGAACGAAATGTGAATTAGAGTGGAAAATCGAGTACTGCTATAGATCGAGGTAGACCACCTAGGAATACGGGAAATGCTAGTGGCAGTCAGAGAGGGTCTAGAGATGTTACGACCAGATCTGAGGCTCATACTCCTGCTAGAGCTTATGCTATATGTGTGACAGCCCTAAAGTGACCCTAGTCAGAAAGCGGTCTCGGGACCGCTAGACCGAGTCACCAAATTATTTGAATTTGATAATTATTGCCTAAAATATGTGAATATAAATGTGTGAAAGTTTTAAGCTTCGATTTAGTTAATTGCATGTGAATTTAGTTGATAGGACTTATGTGAGAAAATTTAGAAATGTGCTAGGCAAATGCAAGTGGCCTAATAGTGCATGTAATCAAAGGGGTGGACTTGCATGTCAATTTCCCCCCATTTAAGTACTAGTGGCTGGCCATGACAAGGGATGATGGGCAAAACATGTCATGAAACATGTTGTGTTAATGGAAAAATAAAATAAGAAGCATGGGCAAAACATGTCATGAAACATGTTGTGTTAATGGAAGAATAAAATAAGAAGCATCGGCAATAAACTAATAAGAAATTGAAGGAAGAAAACAAAGAGAAAAAAATATGTTCATCATTCTCATGCATGACCAAAAAAAAAAAGAAGAGAAAAGCTCTCATGTTGTTCTTGGCCAAATAGGAGAAAGAAAAAGAAGGAAAAAGAGCTTTGAGGAAATCGGCTATGGTGGTTTGATAGACTAAGGTATGTTTGATGATGTTCCATGAGATGCATGCATGTTTTAGTAGTTAGCTTGAGTTATAAATAGCCCATGGTTCAAATCTTTACTATGTCATGTAGATGATATTCGGCCAAGGTGGATTGGTGTTGATATCATTTGCATGCTAAAAGTGAAGCTTTGTAATGGTGCATGTGATGGTGGATTGATGATTCTTGAATCTTCTTTTAGCATTTTGAGTGAGACATTAAGTTCTTTGTTTAACCATGACCAAAAATTGAAATGGTATGGTGTTGTGGTGCAATCGGCCCCGACATAGACATGTATGTTCGGCCACATGAATAAGTACATAAGTTATGTGTATGTTCGGCCATAGGTAGCCTATTGATGGCTTTAGCTTGACTTAGAAAATTCGGCTAAGGGGAAATATTAGCTAGTATGTTGAATTCGATTCGTGATTTCGTACATATGTGACTCTAGTGTCTAATGTATATATGGGCTAAGTACCTTGAGCTTCTCTTTTGATGTTCGAATGAATTGTATTAAATTGCTTGATGTGATTAAAAATGCGTATGACCATTGTGTATTTGAGCTAAAAGGTGGCCATATGACCTATCAAACTCCTTGTCATATTCGGCCATAAGCTAGCAAAATGAGACTTTAATGAGTTAAATTTGTTTGAATTAAGCTCAAGAGCAAAGGGGAACTAAATCCGATAAAGGGAAGGAAAAAGTGGTCGAATAGCCGTCGAAACCGTTTGACAACATCCGAGGTAAGTTCTTGATTAATAGAGCTTAAATTATGATTTGATTAGATCATGTTTTAAGCAAATCAAAATCATGCTCCTTGTGTGTGGCTATTGAGCCGAAATTGCAAGAGTGATAAGTGTCTTGTGTTTGAGTTTTGCTAATGAAAATGAAATACGAATGTGTCATGATTTATTGTTAAATGTGCATGGTTATTCGAATGATGTCCGAGCTAAGTCCCGAAGGCTTTGTGCTAAGTGACCATATCCGGACTAAGATCCGAAGGCATTTGTGCGAGTTACTAAATCCGGGTTAAGTCCCGAAGGCATTTGTGCGAGTTACTATAACCGGGCTATGTCCCGAAGGCATTTGAACGAGTAGCTATATCCGGTTACATTCCGAAGGTACGTGATTTGGGAATGAATGATCTTGCTGTAAAAATTTCAGTTAATACGCTTGTAACATCCCAACATTGAGGTATGCTTCGTATGTGCTTTGAATTAGTTGAGCCCTTACAAATAAGTATTCGCTCAGTTGATAAATGAGCTACCGGCCTTTGGCTAAGTTGATCTTTGTGTATGAATAAAAGGGTTGGTAATGTGAAGTAAGTACGATATTGAAAATTTGTGCATATGAAATTATCCGTTTAGCTACATGAATGCTATACTTTGGTTGTGTCTAAATTCTTTGCTCAAAACTTACTAAGCATTTAATGCTTACTCCGTTTCTTTGATTCTCTGTTTTATAGATTTTGGTTCTTCAGCTATCGGACTCGGGATTTTGAAGTCGAAGTCGCCCACACTATCAAAACCCCCTTTTGGTACAATTTTGGTTGAACTTCGAAATTGCATGTATAGGACTACCCTTTTTGTTGTGGGTCATAGACCCTTTGGATTTGTATAATTTTGGATAGCCATGCGAAAATGGCTTATATATGTTTGAGCATAATGTTATGCTCATTTGGTATGGATATGCTTAACAAGGATTGGCCATGGGAATGGTTAATCACTATCATAATTTGTGCTATTTATGCTAAAAGGGCTAGTTGAATCATGGAAACTATGAAATTGGTAAAGTCTACCTTAAAGGCAGATGCTGACAGCAGCAGTGATGTAGATTTGGAAAATCATTAAAAATAGTAGGAATGGAATTAAATAGCGAATAAATTATGCAAATGAACCTTTATGAATCTATTTTCATAGGAAAGTAACGAAACGTTCATATGAACAGTATATTATGAGATGCTAAAGTTTTCGTGAGATAGGGCCAGAACGGTTTCTGGATTCCCTGTTCCGACTTTGGAAATTCATTATAAATTAACCAGAGATAATTAGAAGTCATGCCATATATGAATAGATTCCTTTTTGAGTCTAGTTTCTATAGAAACAAACGACATCAGTATTTAAGCCCTGTACAAGGAGATATCCAAGTCGTAATGCGCAAAGGTCAGTGTAGTCGATCCCTGTAACATGGTAGACTTTGACTAATAAAATGTACTAATTGGCCCGACCAAAAATTCTAGGAAAAAAATTTGTAGATGAATATATGAGTCTAGTTTCAGGTAAAAATCACGAAGCTGATTTTCGAGTTATGAAACTCAAGATATGATTTTTAAGGTGACAGTGACGCAGTTAGCCAGCTTGCCTGGAAAATTTAAAATGGATTGTGCAAAGAAGTGATTTAAGTCTGCAAACCCCTTGTGTCCGACTCCGGCGACGGACTCGGGTACGGGGTGTTACAATTTTATTGGTATCAGAGCTACGGTTTAGTCGATTCTAGGACTACCGTAATGCGTTGGGTCTAGCTATACATGCCATTTTATGTGATTATTTGATAGTGTGGTGATTTCTGACATTTGCAAATGTGTCTATTTATAGTAATGGATCCCGATCCCGACTGAGCGGTAGCTGATGATCTTGAGAGTGTAGCGCCTGCTCCCGCACAAGGGACAGCGCCGGTGGACTCTCAACCTAATGCTAGTAACCCGAATGATGAAGCTAGACAAGCTTTCTATAGCGTGATGAATGATTGGTTCAACCAATACATTCGAACTAATACGGCTGTTCCACAACCTCCATTCCCGACAAATACCACCCCCGCACCTACCATACCTCCGGTAACTGACCAAATAAGGTCAAATAAGCCCCTAGTTGACAGAATCCAAAAACACGGGGCTACTGAATTTAAAGCCACGGACAGCGATGATGCCGAGCAAGCGGAATTTTGGTTGGACAACACTATCCGGGTACTAGATGAACTATCTTGCACACCCGATGAGTGCCTAAAGTGTACTATCTCCTTGCTACGTGATTCTGCCTACTATTGGTGGAATACGTTGACTTCTGTTGTGCCTAGAGAGCAAGTAACTTGGGAGTTTTTCCAAACCGAGTTTCGAAAGAAGTATATCAGTCAGAGATTCATTGACCAAAAACGGAAGGAATTTCTTGAACTCAAACAAGGTTCCATGTCGGTTACCGACTATGAACGAAAATTTGTGAGGCTTAGCCGGTACGCACGAGAATGCATTTCCTCAGAAGCCGTGATGTGTAAACGTTTCGAGGATGGGCTGAATGACGATATAAAGCTGTATGTAGGCATTTTGGAAATTCGAGAATTTGTGGCACTTGTCGAGCGAGCTTGCAAGGCCGAGGAGCTCAGTATGGAGAAAAGAAAAGCTAAGGTGGGAGCAAAGGAGTTTCGTAAGAGGTCTTCGGGGAAGCCCTTCCCACAGTCATCGAAGAAATTTAGAGATGGCTTAGGTCGATCTAGAGACACTTCAGGCTTTTCTAGACGAGATCGCGATCGGCCCCCTGTGGATGCACGAGTCACTTCGGTCGCTAGTGTTGGAAATGATCGTCGGGACAGAGCGGAGTGCCAGTATTATGGTAAATGGCATTCAGGGAGTTGTAGATTCCATGATCGCTCCTGTTACAAGTGCGGATCAGCTGACCACTTCATTAAGGATTGCCCAAGGTTGTCTGAACAGAAGATAAATCAAAGCGAGAAACCGGGTGCTACCACTGTTCGAGGTAGACCATCTAGAAATACGGGCAATGCTAGGGGTGGTCAGAGAGGATCTAGAGATGCTACGACCAGATCCGAGGCTCGCGCTCCTACTAGGGCTTATGCTATATGCGCGCGCGAGGATGCTTCCTCGCCAGATGTTATTACCGGTACTTTTACTCTCTTTGATACTAATGTGATTGCTTTGATTGACCCTGGTTCTACTCATTCTTATATATGCGAAACCTTAGCATCCAGTAAGACTTTACCTATTGAGTCTACTGAGTTCGTAATTCGGGTGTCAAATCCCTTGGGTCGTTACGTGCTTGTCGATAAAGCGTGTAAGAAATGCCCCCTAGTAATTCGAGATTCCTGTTTTCCGGCGGACTTGATGCTTTTGCCGTTTGATGAATTTGATGTTATTATTGGTTTGGATTGGTTGACCGCGCATGATGCAGTTGTGAATTGCAAAAGCAAGACTATTGATTTGAGGTGCGCAAATAACGAGATAATCCGAGTTGAGTCTACGGACTTAAGGGGGTTGCCAGCTGTAATATCAGCAATGTTGGCCCAGAAATATGTAAGAAAAGGGTGCGAAGCATACCTTGCGTATGTACTTGATGACAAAGAATTAGAAAAGAAACCCGAATCTGTGCCGGTGGTTTGAGAATACCTGGATGTTTTTCCTGAAGAATTACCGGGTTTACCACCTGTTCGGGAGGTAGAGTTTGGTATTGAGCTTGTACCTGGAACTACGCCAATTTCGATAGCTCCGTATCGTATGGCACCAACCGAGTTAAAAGAATTGAAAGCTCAGTTGCAAGAGTTGACGGATAGAGGTTTCGCTCGACCAAGTTTCTCACCTTGGGGTGCACCAGTATTGTTCGTGAAAAAGAAGGACGGAACCATGAGGTTGTGCATTGACTATCGTCAACTGAATAAAGTGACTATAAAGAATAAATATCCATTACCGCGTATTGATGATTTGTTTGATCAACTAAAGGGAGCCTCAGTGTTTTCAAAGATAGATTTGAGATCGGGTTATTATCAGTTGCGGATTCGAGATTCGGACGTACCCAAAACTGCTTTCAGAACGAGGTACAGTCACTACGAGTTCTTAGTGATGCCGTTCGGGCTCACTAATGCCCCTGCGGTATTTATGGATTTGATGAATCGGATCTTCAGACAGTATTTGGACCTGTTCGTAGTTGTGTTCATTGATGACATCTTGGTCTATTCAGGAGATGAGACCGAACATGCTGAGCACCTGAGATTAGTGTTGCAAATTTTGTGGGATAAGCAGTTATATGCTAAGTTCAGTAAGTGTGAGTTCTGGTTAAGAGAGGTTAGCTTCTTGGGTCATGTGGTATCTGCATCGGGTATTCGAGTTGACCCGAGCAAAATTTTAGCCATACTTAACTGGAAGCCTCCAAGAAATATTACCGAAGTTCGGAGCTTCCTGGGGCTCGTCGGTTATTACCGACGATTTCTAAAAGGTTTCTCGATGATAGCCACACCAATGATGAAGCTACTTCAAAAGGATGTTAAGTTCGAATGGACGGAGAAATGTCAGAAAAGTTTCGATCAACTGAAAACTTATTTGACTGAAGCTCCAATTTTAGTGCAACCCGAATCAGGCAAAGAGTTTTTCATTTATAGTGACGCATCCCTACTTGGGTTGGGTTGCGTATTGATGCAAGAAGGTCGAGTTGTGGCCTATGCGTCGAGACAATTGAAGCCACACGAGAGCAATTATCCGACCCATGATCTCGAACAGCTGCCATCGTATTTGCTTTGAAAATATGGCGACATTATTTGTTTGGTGAGAAGTGCCATGTATTTTCGGATCACAAAAGTCTCAAATATTTGATTACCCAGCGAGACTTGAATCTGCGACAAAGGCGTTGGCTTGAGTTGTTGAAAGATTATGAGCTTGTCATTGATTACCACCCGGGGAAGGCTAATGTGGTTGCGGACGCCTTAAGCCGGAAATCACTGTTTGCTTTACGAGCGATGAATGTACACTTGTCTGTTCTACCCGACAATGTGTTAGTAGCTGAATTAAAAGCCAAACCATTATTGATTCATCAAATTCGTGAAGCTCAGAAAGTCGATGATGAATTGGTTGCAAAACGGGCTGAGTGTGTTCCGAACAAGGAATCGGAGTTTCAAATTGATGATGATGATTGTTTGAGGTTCAGAAGTCGTTTTTGTGTTCCAAGGAATTCGGAACTCATTCCGATGATTCTGAACGAAGCCCATTGTAGTCGAATGTCAATTCACCCGGGGAGTACGAAAATGTACAACGATTTGAAACATCGGTTTTGGTGGCATGGTATGAAACGAGACATCTCCGACTTTGTTTCGAGATGTTTAATATGTCAACAAGTGAAAGCAGAACATCAAGTGCCTTCAGGATTACTTCAGCCGATCATGGTACCTGAATGGAAATGGGATCGAGTCACGATGGATTTCGTATCTGGGTTGCCAGTATCGACAAGTAAGAAAGATGCGATTTGGGTTGTTGTGGATAGACTGACTAAGTCGGCTCACTTTATCCCCGTACGTACGGATTTTTCATTGGATAAACTAGCTGAATTGTATGTTTCTCAGATTGTGAGATTACACGGGGTACCAATTTCTGTTGTGTCGGATAGAGATCCGAGATTCACCTCGCGATTATGGAAGAAATTGCAAGAAGCTTTGGGTACCAAGCTGCACTTTAGCACCGCTTTTCACCCCCAAACCGATGGTCAATCCGAGCGGATAATTCAGATACTTGAGGATATGTTGAGATGTTGCATCCTCGAGTTCAGCGGTTCATGGGAACGGTATTTACCTTTGATTGAATTCGCTTACAACAACAGTTTTCAATCAAGTATTAAGATGGCACCTTACGAGGCTTTGTACGGTCGTAAATGCCGTACACCATTGTTTTGGACCGAGCTCGGTGAAAGTAAAATTTTCGGAGTTGATTTGATTAAAGATGCTGAACAGAAAGTAAAGGTAATCCGTGAAAGTCTGAAGGCAGCCACAGATCGTCAGAAATCGTATGCGGATTTGAAACGAAAAGACATTAAATATCAGGTGGGAGATAAAGTGTTTCTTAAAGTTTCGCCTTGGAAAAAGATACTCAGATTTGGCTGTAAGGGCAAGTTGAACCCGAGATTCATTGGGCCGTACGAAATCTCCGAACGAGTTGGTCCGGTTGCGTATAGATTGATTTTGCCCCTTGAACTTGAAAAGATTCACGACGTCTTTCATGTTTCGAGGCTTCGACGTTATAGATCCGATCCGTCACATGTGATTAATCCCTCAGAAGTTGAAATTCAATCTTACTTGAGTTATGAAGAAGAACCGATTCGTATGCTAGCTCGTGAAGTGAAAGAGTTGCGAAACAAAAGGGTTCCGTTATTTAAGGTGTTATGGCTCAAACACGGGATAGAGGAAGCTACTTGGGAAACCGAGAGCTCGATGAAAGAACGATACCCAAACCTATTTACCGGTAAGATTTTCGGGGACGAAAATTTCTTAAGTGGGGGAGAGTTGTGACAGCCCTAAAGTGACCCTAGTAGGAAAGCGGTCTCGGGACCGCTAGACCGAGTCACCAAATTATTTGAATGTGATAATTATTGCCTAAAATATGTGAATATAAATGTGTGAAAGTTTTAAGCTTCGATTTAGTTAATTACATGTGAATTTAGTTGATAGGACTTATGTGAGAAAATTTAGAAATGTGCTAGGCAAATGCAAGTGGCCTAATAGTGCATGTAATCAAAGGGGTGGACTTGCATGTCAATTTCCCCCCATTTAAGTACTAGTGGCCGGCCATGACAAGGGATGATGGGCAAAACATGTCATGAAACATGTTGTGTTAATGGAAAAATAAAATAAGAAGCATGGGCAAAACATGTCATGAAACATGTTGTGTTAATGGAAGAATAAAATAAGAAGCATCGGCAATAAACTAATAAGAAATTGAAGGAAGAAAACAAAGAGAAAAAAATATGTTCATCATTCTCATGCATGACCAAAAAAAAAAAGAAGAGAAAAGCTCTCATGTTGTTCTTGGCCAAATAGGAGAAAGAAAAAGAAGGAAAAAGAGCTTTGAGGAAATCGGCTATGGTGGTTTGATAGACTAAGGTATGTTTGATGATGTTCCATGAGATGCATGCATGTTTTAGTAGTTAGCTTGAGTTATAAATAGCCCATGGTTCAAATCTTTACTATGTCATGGAGATGATATTCAGCCAAGGTGGATTGGTGTTGATATCATTTGCATGCTAAAAGTGAAGCTTTGTAATGGTGCATGTGATGGTGGATTGATGATTCTTGAATCTTCTTTTTAGCATTTTGAATGAGACATTAAGTTCTTTGTTTAACCATGACCAAAAATTGAAATGGTATGGTGTTGTGATGCAATCGGCCCCGACATAGACATGTATGTTCGGCCACATGAATAAGTACATAAGTTATGTGTATGTTCGGCCATAGGTAGCCTATTGATGGCTTTAGCTTGACTTAGAAAATTCGGCTAAGGGGAAATATTAGCTAGTATGTTGAATTCGATTCGTGATTTCGTACATATGTGACTCTAGTGTCTAATGTATATATGGGCTAAGTACCTTGAGCTTCTCTTTTGATGTTCGAATGAATTGTATTAAATTGCTTGATGTGATTAAAAATGCGTATGACCATTGTGTATTTGAGCTAAAAGGTGGCCATATGACCTATCAAACTCCTTGCCATATTCGGCCATAAGCTAGCAAAATGAGACTTTAATGAGTTAAATTTGTTTGAATTAAGCTCAAGAGCAAAGGGGAACTAAATCCGATAAAGGGAAGGAAAAAGTGGTCGAATAGCCGTCGAAACCGTTCGGCAACAACCGAGGTAAGTTCTTGAGTAATAGAGCTTACATTATGATTTGATTAGATCATGTTTTAAGCAAATCAAAATCATGCTCCTTGTGTGTGGCTATTGAGCCGAAATTGCAAGAGTGATAAGTGTCTTGTGTTTGAGTTTTGCTAATGAAAATGAAATACGAATGTGTCATGATTTATTGTTAAATGTGCATGGTTATTCGAATGATGTCCGGGCTAAGTCCCGAAGGCTTTGTGCTAAGTGACCATATCCGGACTAAGATCCGAAGGCATTTGTGCGAGTTACTAAATCCGGGTTAAGTCCCGAAGGCATTTGTGCGAGTTACTATAACCAGGCTATGTCCCGAAGGCATTTGAACGAGTAGCTATATCCGGTTACATTCCGAAGGTACGTGATTTGGGAATGAATGATCTTGCTGTAAAAATTTCAGTTAATACGCTTGTAACATCCCAACGTTGAGGTATGCTTCGTATGTGCTTTGAATTAGTTGAGCCCTTACAAATAAGTATTCGCTCAGTTGATAAATGAGCTACCGGCCTTTGGCTAAGTTGATCTTTGTGTATGAATAAAAAGGGTTGGTAATGTGATGTAAGTATGATATTGAAAATTTGTGCATATGAAATTATCCGTTTAGCTACATGAATGCTATACTTTGGTTGTGTCTAAATTCTTTGCTCAAAACTTACTAAGCATTTAATGCTTACTCCGTTTCCTTGATTCTCTGTTTTATAGATTTTGGTTCTTCAGCTATCGGACTCGGGATTTTGAAGTCGAAGTCGCCCACACTATCAAAGCCCCCTTTTGGTACAATTTTGGTTGAACTTCGAAATGGCATGTATAGGACTACCCTTTTTGTTGTGGGTCATGGACCCTTTGGATTTGTACAATTTTGGATAGCCATGCGAAAATGGCTTATATATGTTTGAGCATAATGTTATGCTCATTTGGTATGGATATGCTTAACAAGGATTGGCCATGGGAATGGTTAATCACTATCATAATTTGTGCTATTTATGCTAAAAGGGCTAGTTGAATCATGGAAACTATGAAATTGGTAAAGTCTACCTTAAAGGCAGATGCTGACAGCAGCAGTGATGTAGATTTGGAAAATCATTAAAAATAGTAGGAATGGAATTAAATAGCGAATAAATTATGCAAACGAACCTTTATGAATCTATTTTCATAGGAAAGTAACGAAACGTTCATATGAACAGTATATTATGAGATGCTAAAGTTTTCGTGAGACAGGACCAGAACGGTTTCTGGATTCCCTGTTCCGACTTTGGAAATTCATTATAAATTAACCAGAGATAATTAGAAGTCATGCCATATATGAATAGATTCATTTTTGAGTCTAGTTTCTATAGAAACAAACGACATCAGTATTTAAGCCCTGTACAGGGAGATATCCAAGTCGTAATACGCAAAGGTCAGTGTAGTCGATCCCTGTAACATGGGAGACTTTGACTAATAAACTGTACTAATTGGCCCGACCAAAAATTCTAGGAAAAAAATTTGTAGATGCATATATGAGTCTAGTTTCAGGGAAAAATCACGAAGCTGATTTTCGAGTTATGAAACTCAAGATATGATTTTTAAGGTGACAGTGATGCAGTTAGCCAGCTTGCCTGGAAAATTTAAAATGGATTGTGCAAAGAAGTGATTTAAGTCTGCAAACCCCTCGTGTCCGACTCCGGCGACGGACTCGGGTATGGGGTGTTACAATATGCGCATGCGAGGATGCTTTTTCGCCTGATGTTGTTATTGGTACTTTCACTCTCTTTAATATTGATGTTATTGCATTGATTGACCCTGGTTCTACTCATTCATATGTATGTGAGATTTTAGCATCCAGTAAGACTCTACTTATTGAGTATACTGAGTTTGTGATTCGAGCGTCGAATCCCTTGGGTCGATATGTGCTAGTTGACAAAGTGTGCAGGAAATGTCCCCTGATAATTTGAGGTTCCTATTTTCCGACCGATTTGATGCCTTTACCATTTGATGAATTTGATGTTATTCTCGGTATGGATTGGTTGACTGTACATGATGCAGTTGTGAATTGCAAATGAAAAACTTTGATTTGAGATGTGCAAATGATGAGATAATCTGAGTTGAGTCTACTGATTTGGACGGATTGCCAGCAATAATATCCTCGATGTTGGCTCAAAAGTATGCGAGAAAGGGGTGCACCAGTATTGTTTGTATAAAAAAAAAGAAAGACAGAACTATGAGAATGTACATCGACTACCGTCAATTAAATAAAGTGACAATAAAGAACAAATATCCGTTACCGCGTATTGATGATTTGTTTGATCAACTGAAGGTGTTTCGAATGTGGATTCAGAGTTTCAAATTGACAACAATGATTGTTTGAGGTTCAGAAGTCAATTGTGTGTTCCAGGATATTTGGAACTTATTTCGATGATTTTAAGCAAGGCTCATAGCAGCCGAATGTCAGTTCACCAGGGTAGTACGAAAGTGTCTGACGATCTGAAGTGTCAGTATTGGTGGCACGGTATGAAACGAGACATTTCTAACTTTGTCTCGAAATGTTTGATATGTCAACAAGTGAAAGCGGAACATCAAGTGCCTTTGGGATTACTTCAGCCGATTATGATACCCGAATGGAAATGGGTCGAGTCACAATGGATTTTGTATCTGGGTTGCCATTGTCACCAAGCAAGAAAGATGCGATCTGGGTTGTTATTGATAGATTGATAAAGTCGGCTCATTTTATTCCCGTACGTACGAACTATTCACTTGACAAGTTAGCCGAACTGTATGTTTCTCAGATTGTAAGGTTACACGGGGTACCTACTTCTATTGTATCAGATAGAGATCCGAGATTCACATCGCAATTTTGGAAGAAATTGCAAGAAGCACTAGGTACCAAGTTGCATTTTAGCACCGCTTTTCATCCCCAGACCGATGGTCAATCCGAGCGGATAATTTAGATACTCGAGGATATGTTGAGATGTTGCATCCTTGAGTTTAGTGGTTAATGAGAACGGTATTTGCCTTTGACTGAATTCGCTTACAACAATAGTTTTCAATCAAGCATTAAGATGGCACCTTACGAAGCTTTGTACGGTCGTAAATGCCGTACACCGTTGTTTTAGACCAAGCTCAGTGAAAGTAAAATTTTCGAGGTTGATTTAATTAAAGATACTGAACAGAAAGTAAAAGTGATTCGTGAAAGTCTGGATACATCTTCAAATCGTCAGAAGTCGTATATGGATTTAAAACGAAAAGACATTGAGTATCAGGTCGGAGACAAAGTATTTCTTAAAGTTTCACCTTGAAAAAAGGTGCACAGATTTAACCGTAAGGGAAAATTGAGTCCGAGGTTCATCGGGCCGTATGAAATATCCGACCGAATTTGGCCAGTCGCATACAGATTAATTTTGCCTCCTGAACTTGAAAAGATTCACAACGTTTGTTATGTCTCGATGCTTCAACGTTATAGATCCGATCCATCACACATAATTAATCCATTCGAGGTTGAAATACAATCTGATTTGAGTTATGAAGAAGAACCGATTCGTATCCTAGCTCGCGAGGTGAAAGAGTTGCGAAATAAAAAGGTTCCGTTAGTAAAGGTGTTATGGCTCAAGCACGGGATCGAAGAAGCTACTTGGGAACCCGAGAACTCTACGAAAGAACGATACCCAAATCTATTTACTGGTAAGATTTTTGGGGACGAAAATTCCTTAAGTGGGGGAGAGTTGTGACAGCCCTAATTTGACCCTAGTCGGGAAGTGGTTTCGGGACCGCAAAACCGAGTCATAAAAATAATTAATTGTTATATTCTATGCTTATTGTATGTGTACATGCATATGTGAAAGTTTCATGCTCTAATTTTGTCATTTGTATGTGAAATTAATAAATGAGGACATATTTTGAATTCTGTACAATGAGAAATTTGATTCGTAGTGAAGAGTGGTCAGATTAGTCAAACAGTGAAACAGGTGAAACTTTAAGAAAAATCTGGTATTGATTGGCCAATCTAAAAATTCTGAAAACTCTATGGATAAAAGATATATGAGTCTATTTTCAGAGAAATTTTACAGCAATTGATTTGGAGTTTCGTAGCTCCAATTATAAATAATTTAGTGACTGTTGCTCAGGAAGACAGCTTATTGTGAATTTGTGATTATGTGGTAAATATTAATAAAAATTTGTCAACGAGTTGCTTAATGTTTTCTTATAAACTTACTATGATCTATATGTGTGAAAGTCGTATATATATATTATATTCTGAAAGTAATGCTTGAATAGTCGAACAATGACTAGTTTAAAATTGTTGAATTTAAGCTCAAGAGCATAGAGAACCAAAGTTGGACAAGGGAAAAGAGAAAGTAGTTGAATAGCCGATCCGAGACTGTTCGAAAATATTCGAGGTAAGTTTTGAGTAGTCACCTTTAGTATATAATTGATGATGCCTTAATATGTGTATATTAGATGAATTGTGACCTTTCAGTTCTACTTGAATTAAGTTGTGTGATAAATAATTTATGTATATGAGTTATAGTCGAATGGTCACTATGTGTTAAGCTTGAACGGTGAAATGGATATGTGATATTTATGTATGACTTTCGAATCGAAATGTAAATGATGGTATTCATATGGAGCTTATATCCGAACGTAGCAAATGACTACTAATGTGATATGTTGAATAAGTTGTGTTAATATATGATTAAATATGCATGATATTTGATGTGTATCCGGACTTAGGGTCCGCAGGCTATGTGCTGGAATTATATCCGGACTTAGGGTCCGCAGGCTATGTGCTGGAATTATATCCGGACTTAAGGTCCGCACGCTACGTGCTGGAAATATGTCCGGGCTAAAGTCCCGCAGGCTTCGAGCTGGTATTATACCCGGTTTAAATTCCCGCAGGCTTGTGCTGGTAATTGGTTTCAAGTCCTAAGACCTGACAGGCTTAATGCCAGTAAGTTAAGTAAGATTATGATATTGAATGTTCGCAGTAAACCATCATCGAGTAAGTACTATACATTTAATATGTTCAGGTACGTATTACTTACTCATCGGTGAATTGATTTCGAAGTGAATCATTAGCATCAAAGAAGAATATATATATAAATATGATTGATGGTTATATTTGCGAATATGAGAATGATTTAATCGATCATGGTATATTTGTATATGAATTATATGTTAAAATTTCTTTATGTACTCATGTACATTCAGTTAATGATTTTGTGAATTATTAGTATCAAAGAATGATACTTAAGTGTGAATGATTTTTATATCTACGAGTAAAACAATGACCTATTCTGTCAAATGTTGTTATTATATGAGATTATTTGATTTAAATGCATCGCATGAACTTTTAGTAAAAGAAAAATATGTGCTGAGAATCTATGTTTATGTTTATGTGTATTCGGCCATGAAGCAATTTGAATTGAGAATAAGTCTGTTTAAATGAATGTTTTGATTTTCGATAAGTTTTAATTATTTGTGATGCTTAAAACTTACTAAGCTTTGAAAGCTTACTTCATTTGTTACGTTCTCTGTTTTATAGATTGTTGATTCCAGTTACCTGCTCGGAAAGGGAATCGTCAGCTACTTGTCACACTATCTATCATTTTGGGGTACTACTATATTTTAGAGCTAGTATGGCATGTATGGAATAGACTTAAGCGAATGATATTTTGAGATGTATTTATATATAAGCCATGTATATATGGCTACCTTTGAATGTCGATACAAGTTTGAATTTCGATCTTTAACTGAGTTTGGCGTTGTATATTTTTATTTTATTTTTATTGTGTATGTTTTTAAAATATTAAATTTTGGATCAGTAACTCTTCATAACCTACCCCGACGATGGACATGGGCTATAGGGGTGTTACAGATCATTTGTAAGGAGCAACGGTATTCTCAAATATTGATTTGAGATCTAGCTACTATCAGTTGAGAGTTAAAGAGTCGGACGTGCTGAAGACTGCTTTCAGGACAGGGTATGGGCATTAGAATTTCTTGTTATGCCTTTTGGTTTAACTAATGCTCCTGTCGTATTTATGGATTTGATTAAATCAAAATTTTCGACCGCATTTAGATAACTTTGTGGTTGTGTTCATCGATGATATTCTAATTTATTCTCGAGACAAATCCGAGCATGATGGGCGTTTAAGAATTATATTGCAGACCTTGAGAGATAAGAAATTGTTTGCTAAATTTAATAAAAGTGAGTTTTGGCTCTAAGAAGTCAGATTTTTGGGACATATCTTTTCAAGCGATTGTATTCGTGTTGATTCAAGTAAGATTTCAACAATTGTTGAGTGGAAACCGCCAAGGAATGTATCTGAAGTTAGAAGCTTTTTGGGTTTAGCTGATTATTACCGACGTTTTGTCAAAGGATTTTTTATAACTGCTACTCCTATTACCAAATTGTTGAAAAAGGATGTTAAATTTGAGTGGTCAGAAAAATGTCAGCAAAGTTTTGAGAAATTAAAAGCATTACTGACTGAGGCACCAATTTTAGTACAACCTGGATTGAGAAAAGAATTTGTAATTTATAGCGACGCTTCATTGAATGGTTTGGGTTGTGTGTTGATGCAAGAGGGCAAAGTCGTAGCTTATGTCTTGAGACAGTTGAAGCCGCATGAGAAGAATTATTCGATGCATGATTTGGAATTGGCTGCCATCATTTTTGCTTTCAAAATTTGGCGTCATCATTTGTAAGGTGAGAAATGGCATATCTTTACTGATCATAAGAGTTTAAAATACTTAATGATTCAGAAAGATTTGAACTTGCAACAACAGAGATGACTCTAGTTACTAAAGGATTATGAACTAGTGATTGACTATCATCCAGGAAAGGCGAATGTAGTCGCAGATGCTTTGAGCAGAAAGTCCTTGTTTGCTTTGAGAGCTACGAATACGAGATTTACCTTCTCTAATGATGGTTCAATTTTGGTTGAGTTGAGAGCTAGACTGATATTTATTCAACAAATTTGTGAAGCTTAGAAAAATGAGAGTGAATTGCAAGCTAAAAGAGCTCAGTGTGAATCAGGTAGTGATACAGACTTTCGGGTCGGTTCAGATGATTGTTTGATGTTTCGAGATAGAGTATGTGTACCAAAAAATGATGAACTTATTTAGAAAATTTTACACGAGTCACACAGTGGTTGTTTATTAGTTCATCCAGGTAGTACAAAAATGTATAACGATTTGATGAAATTGTATTGGTAGTCAGATATGAAAAGAGATATTTTGTAGCGCCCCGATTTTTGGGCTGGAAGTATTGGACCTTGAGTCTGGGTTCGAGTAGAAGACAGCCCGAATAATTTGGATGTTATTATTATTATTTTTATTATTTCGTATGTTTAGTTTAGTAATTAAATAAATTGCGAAGGGTTTATGGTGTGGGGAAAGTCTGGGGCTCGGCCCATAGCTTTAGTAAAATTATTAAATTTTGCCTCTTAAGGGAATCTGGGCAGTAGGCCTTATTATAAATTTGGACTGAGTTTTAACACAAACAAGCACCTGGCCAAGTGGCTAAGCACGCTAGGAGGGCGTGGGAGGTGCTTGGGTTCAAGGCACGGTGCGCGCAAAATGGGTTTTTTTTTTAATATTCAGGTTGCGGTTGGAATAGGTGTTAAGAAAAGTTACGAGCATAATCGAGCACAAGCAGCGCCATGGCGCAGTGGCAGTAGCGTGCTGGGCAAGCGGAGAGGGCGCAGGTTCGAGTCCTTGCGTGGGCAAATTCTATTTTATTTTTAAAGCGGGCCAGAACTAAAGCAAGTAAGGGTTATAAATTAATTGTGAGGGGATTATGTCATGAAGGGAACTTCGGTGCAGTGGCAAGCAGCGTATGTGTGGTTAGCAGGTCGCAGGTTCGAGATGTATAGTAGGAGAAATTTTCTTTTTATTTCACAAGTAACCGAGGCTTCAGCAGAAATAGATTAAGATTAACTGTGCCCTATATTAGTAAAGAAAGAAGCATGGTGCAGTGGCCAGCAGCACGGGTGAAGGAGCAAGGGCGGATGGAGGTCTGGGATTCAAGACTTTGGGCAGCATGCTGAAGTGGTGCAAGGATATGGATAAGGATGCTGCTGATCGGTTAGGAGTTTGAATGAAATTCAAACATTGAGTTGGCCAAGAATCAAGGAGCAATTCATGGAATTGGAATTTGGGAATAATTTTTATGCCGAAATGCACTCATTCGGCCATAGCAAATAAGTTCCATTTATTTTTGGCCTTTATGATTCATTTTTCTCTTCATTCTCTCTCTCTTAGTTCTTCAAGCCGAGGCCATTAACCCATTCCTCTCCTTTCTTTTATCATCATCTTCCCATCTTCTTTGCTTCACCAATCATAAAGAAAAAACCTCTTCCATTCAATCACCTTAGCCGATCACTCACAAAATCCGAAACCGCAACTTTTGTTTTCCCCCTTGTGCCGATCTCTTTTACTTTTACTCATCTTTCGGTTAAAGCCGAATTCCCCAACTATGTTAGCCTTGTCAACATCTGCTTCCTCTCATCACCGAGTTTCCATTTTTCTTCCTCCCTTGTTTGTTGAAAAGCCGAGGTCACCATACTTTAAGAGGTTGAAAGGCGAACACCTTTAGATCTCTTGGACTCATCCTTTGCTCGTGTTAGGGGTAGGAAAGTATTGGAAACGTTCTTCATCGAATATATTAAATCATTTAATATATTAAATCATGTAATAGTAATTTAACATTCATCACATTTTCCACATCATATTTATCATCCATAAATTCTTCTAATATATTAAATCACAAATTTTATGCCATAATAATAGATAATTACAATTCAAGCATGATATTCCATTATTATTACTATATGAACTTACCTCGAGAACAAAATAGCAAAAAGGAACCTAACCGTTGATTTTCCATTTTTCACCCGATCTAGGTTCAATCCTCGTTTTTCTTAATCTATAATATCACATTTAGTCTAATTATTAGTCACATTATTTAATATGATCCAAAAACCATATTTTTGCAAAATTATATTTTTGCCCCTAAACTTTGTCAAAATTACACTTTTTCCCCTAGGCTCGTAAAGTAATTTTTATTCAATTTTCTCACTCTATAGGCCTAGATGAACCATTTTCAAAACTATAGAAAACTACAATTCTCATCAAAACACCCTTTTATACCACTTTTACAACTTTTACAAAATGGTCCTTTCGGACATTTTCATAGAAAATCGCTTAGTAAAAGTCATTTATTTAACACCCAACACTCATTTTCTACCATTATACATCAAAATGCATGCATGTCACACATGGGTCAATTTTTAAACATGAATCCTAGCTCAAATTAATGGTAGAAATAGATAGATCTTGTTACAATCGAGCTTAGAAGCTTGAAAAACCCTAGCCATGGTTTCTCCATGCAAGTTTCAGCCAAGAGGTTGAAGATGGACAAAAATTGGCTTTTAATTTTGTATAATTAAATGACCAAAATGCCCTTAATGAGAAAACTTTGGAAACATGCCTAACCATGTCCATTTTTGTCCACCAACTTATCCAATGGTATAATTACCATATAAGGACCTCCAATTTAAAATTTCATAACAATTGGACACCTTTAGCATGTAGAACTCAACTTTTGCACTTTTTATGATTTAATACTTTTGATTAAATTGAGTGCCCAAACGTCAAAATTTTTGAACGAAATTTTTAGGAAATCATTTCGTGAAATTGTAGACCATAAAAATATAATAAAAATAAAAATTTTCCTTATCGAATTTGTGGTCCCGAAACCACTGTTTCGACTAGGCACAAAATCGGGATGTTACACATATACCCAACGTAGCAGCTTTTGATTCTATTACCAATTGAAATCAGGCTATCAATACATCAAAGTGTACAAGTCATGCACACATAATCATTCACTTACTCAGGATTGAGGTATGTCATCTTATGAACGTCACAAGTGAATAAATCCATAAATAGATCTATGATAAATTCAACTTGGGTCTTGGCCAATGAATTGCTAATCCATACAATCACACTTATATCTTTATCTTTTTAGGAGTCATTTACTTTGATACCCAAAACAATGTATCTTTTTAATTGGACTTGATAAACGACACAATAGTCCTTGAATCGATGTGCTCATTTTCGATTCATTAGACTATAGACATTTAGATTACCTACTACAGTCACTTGATTTTGTCCAAGGCCTATGATTCAGTTTTGAGTCTCAAATGGATTTATGGGCTATTAATTCTTGTTTTCTGAATGTGACTATTTTGATTTTAAGATTAAATCGTTGCCTATTTAACTGTATAATTGGAAATTAGAATATGGGCTAAGACCAAATTAGAAGCCCACATTTTCAAAACCCAAATAAATTTCATTAAACCAAGCTCTTTATGAAGCTCCAAATTAGTTTTAAAATTGGGAGCCCAAGTGAGACTACTGCCCAATTTTATTTATTTATTAGCCTAAGTTAATGGGTTAATGGTTGGATTGAGATTTATAAACTTGTTTCAATATTAATATATTTATACTATTATTTAAAATTTTAATTTAATTGGTGTAACAAGTCAATCAGGAATCATCTTGCTTAGAAAATTACAGAAATACTCTTTTCTAATTTAAATAAGAAAATTGTTCAAGGGTATTGTAGTCTTTCCACTCAAAAACCATTGAAAATATACGTATATTGGATTCAAATACACACCGATTACATTAATAAATCATTTGATTTACCACTCAACTAAACATTTATCTTGATAATTTTATTATGCACACTTTATTACCTCAATCAGTTATATATATACTTTTATACTATTACTAAACCCTCTGACTAAGCTGGTATCATGAGTTATCAGACTACCAAGTTAGTTAGAAAATGAATAATATAAAGAACTAAAATTAACATGTTTAAAGATTGAACCCTTGCTTAATAGATTTATAAATAAATTATTTACCAATACACCAGTAATAGTTCCTAGGTGAACTTAAAAAGAATTAACTTTTAAGATAAAATATTTTCTCTCATCAAATTTTGGTATTTGTACTTACTATTATTAAGTTCCTGACTAAGATTTTGTCACAAATCAACCGGTCACCAATATAATTAAGAAAATTAAGAAAATGTCCTTCTTTAGTTAAAATAAATGATATTATTTGAGGGTATGCTAGTTTTTTCGTTGGAACTAAAACCAATAAAAATATGCATATGATAGGATTTGAACGTGTATCAATTAGATTAGTAAAACTTTAAATTTATGACTTAACTAAAACTTTATTTTAATGTGTTTTATACCTTTTTTTTAAACATATACAATTTATTATATCTATCAATTGTATATGTTAATAATATTATTAATTGAGTTGGTATCATATGTCAACTCGACATCAACTTACAATTGATGACAATACCATAATAAGCATTTTATTATTATTGAAATAAAGACGGTTGTTAAAATTTTTAAATAAAATATAACAATAATCTAAGATGTTTCATAAGATCTTTATATAAAATATAATAGAAAAAAAAGAAAGAGTGATGAATTACTGTATTAAATACATTAAACCTATAATTCAAAAAATTAATGCATCACTTTTTATATATTATAATAATAACAACTCAAAATTTTCACTAATTGATAGGATTTTTATATTGAGGACTACACATCTACTAAAATTAAGGTGCATGGATTAATTTCACAAGTCGAGTAGTTTGACATTTTTTATTTTTACTTTAAAAGTAAAATATAATCGCTAAAATAAGTTATTGAAACTAAATAATAATTTAAAAATTTATATTTTCACATAAACATATTTTTTATGTATGTAACTAGGTGTGATTTTATGTATATCTAATATATATTATTACGAAATTAGTTGGATTCCGAAGTTTACCATTTACGCTAAAAAGAATTATAAATATATATTTTAAGAAATATTGAACATACTGATAATGACACATATAAAACAGTATTCCTACCAGGAGGTTACTGGCCACCTTGTCTCATAAACTAACTTGTATGTGGCTAATAAATCATGTTTTTATACGTTTTATATTATATTATATTCTATTATTATACATTTTGTAAATGGAACAGGGAAAAGGGACGGAAAAGAAATAGGTAAACATATATTTAAGGAAACTAATAGTTCTGGATAACAAGTCATGTCATGGCCTTGAACCCGTATCTAATGTTAGGTATTTTTGCAATTGTTTGGTAGATAATAATACCAAAACGAAAAAAAGAATGTGAAAGGAATGTATGCAAGTATGACGGCAGGAAAAGAATGTCTGCGTCGTCAGAGTTGAAATTTTATTAGAAGAATGGAGCAGTGTTATGACAAGCACTTTTTTTATCATCATTTCTATGTTTACCAGCCGAATTTTAAAGTTAGTAGAGATTTTGGTTTCTCATTAATCATCAGAACTAAACTTTTTTAGTAGCACATAAAACACAATATATATTTTTTATGTATGCGCATATATTTCATTACTTAGTTAAACACGTTTACTGGATCGAAATCCTCGAAATGAACCGATATGCTAATAAGGGCCTTCTAAACACCTGAATAGGCGAACAATTGCAAGGAGAAAATATTTGGTAATTGTTTCAGTCACTTTGAGATGAATCAAGTTTAGAGACGGATTCATGTGTTTCGACTTCTTGTGATGTATAAGTAAATTATGAGAATGTCAAAATTTGTATTAAGATGGTTTCGGATACTTAAATTAATGAAGGAACTTGGTACTAAAGAAAGTAAGAGATATACCATTAAGAGGAAGAAAATGATCCCTTTGAAGTTCAATGATTCCGGAACATGATTGTACTTAAATGCCAAGCCTACTTGGTGTTTAGTTTTTGTTAGAATTAACCCGAATCCTTATTTAAATAAAATACAATGGTAAAATAAAATAAAAGTAAAATCCATATAGAACTACACTTCTTTTATTTTATTTTATAATAAGGTTTTTGAAATCTTATTAAACTCCATCTATTTGATATTGATTAGAATAAAGTGTTTCAATCTTACTACACTCCTATTAGAATATGGTTTTACAAGCCTATAAATAGATATAGTTTACTCTTCTTGTAAGCATTTGAATTTGACATAGTGAATTATCTTCTCCTTTGCCATAGTTTTTTTCCTGAAAGGGTCTCCATGTAAAAATCTCTGTTCTTTATTTTTCTTTCTCTTTTTTCTTTGCGATACATTGTGATTACCTATGTTCTACTTTTTCACAAATTGGTATAAGAGCATTCGGGTTGTTCATCCCAATCACAATAATGGCATCTTTGAAGTATGAAATTTCACTGTTGGATCACAACAACAGATTTGCGTGATAAAGATGCAAGTAGTTCTTGCACAGATGGACTTAGAAGATGTCCTGCTAGGGATAGATAAGATGCCTTCAACATTGATAGAGGAAGAGAAGAGGCATAAAGATCGAAAGGCGTTAACACAGTTATATCTGCATTTGTCTAACGAAATTTTGCAGGATGTGATGAAGGAGAAGACCGCCGCTGCATTATGCAAGAGGCTGGAACAAATATGTCTGCTGAAAATTCTAACCAGCAAGTTGCATATGAAGCAGCGTCTTTATGCTCAAACTTAATAGTGCATGAACACTTAACAGTGTTTAAAGAAATTCTCTCAAACTTGAAGGCCATGGAGGTTCAGTATGATAAGGAATATCTAGGGTTGATTCTACTTTGTTCGTTGCCTCCATTTTATTCAACCTTTAGAGACACGATTTATATAGCAGCGAGTCTCTCACAGTTGATGAGGTTTATGATTTTTGACCTCGTATGATAAGATGAAGCATCTTGTGGTTAAACTTGACTCTTAGGGAGAGGGTCTCATTGTTCGTGGTAGACAAGATCGAAATGCTAATGGTGATCGTGGAAGGACACAGGAACAAAATCCTCGTGGTAAATCTAAGGGTAGGTCGAAGTCTTCAAACAGAGGTAAAACTTATAACTTTTGCAAGAAGAAATGGCACATTAAATCTGAGTGCTATAAGTTACAGAACATGATCTAAAGGGAGGCTGCGAATCAAAACGAAAAACAACCAGAAAAATCTAGTGAAGCTAAAATTGTAGAAGACTACAGCAATAGTGAACTTCTAGTCGCTTCTGTCAATAATTCTAAAGTGGGCGAGGAGTGGATCCTTGATTCGGGCTACACCTTCCACATGACTCCCAATCAAGATTGGTTTACAACTTACGAAACAGTGTCTAAAAGTGTTGTTTTGATAGGAAATAATGCTTCATGTAAAATCATAGGTGTTGGAACAATTAAAGTTAAGATGTTTGATGGAGTTGTTAGAACACTTAGTGACATGAGGCATGTTCTAGAATTAAAGAGAAATTTGATTTTGTTGAGTACTATTGATTCAAACGGGTAAAAATACACAGGTGAAAGTGGGTTTTAAAGATTACCAAAGGTTCCCTCATTGTGATGAACGGGTAGAGAAAGACTACCAAGTTATATGTTTTGCAAGTTTCTACTATTACTGGTGATGCAGTTTTCATTTCCTCTTCCTTCTCAAATAATGATGTTACTAGACTTTGGCATATGCGCCTAGGGCATATGAGTGAGAATGACATGACAAAATTGAGCAAAAGAAGACTTTTTGATAGGCAAGAAATTTGCAAACTGAAGTTCTGTGAGCACTACGTTTTTTGAAAACAAAAGAGAGTTTGATTCACCAGAGGAATCCATAACATAAAGGGAACATTGGAGTATATTCATTTTGATCTGTATGGGCCATCCAGGGTGCCTTCAAGAGGTGGAGCTAATTGTATGCTAACTTTTATTTATGATTTTTCTAGAAAAGTTTAGGCATTCTTTCTGAAGTAGAAAAGTGATGTGCTTTCCACATTTTAGTCTTGGGAAACTATGATTGAAAAATAGATGGGAAAATAAATAAAACACCTCTGCACAGACAATGGCTTAGAGTTCTATTCTGATGAGTTTAATGAACTATGCAAGTCAGAAGAGATCGTGAGAGACTTGACAGTTCGTCATACTCCACAATGAAACGACATTGCAGAACCAATGAACAGAATGATCATGGAGAGAGTTTGATGTATGTTGTCGAATGCTAACTTACCGAAGTCGTTTTAGGCCAAAGCAGCCTCTACTGCATTTTTTTTATCAACCTATCTCCATCCATTACCATTGAGAAAAAGACTTCACAAGAGGTATGGTCTGGTAATGCTGCTGATTATTCTAATTTAAATATTTTTGGGCGTCTTGTCTATGCTCATGTTGATAATGGAAAATTAGAATTGAGATACATTAAATATGTTTTTCTTGGTTAAAAAGCTGGCGTAAAAGGGTATAAGTTATGGTGTCCTAAAAATAGAAAAGTTGTGATTAGCAGAGATGTTTTTTATGAAAATGCTATGCTACCTAACTTATCTCTTATAAACTCTTCCAATAAAGAACATCAAAAGCAGATGGAGCATCAGATTAATCTAGAATCTACAATAGAGCCGACTCCTTAAGCCAGTACAGAAATTCAGAATAGAGTTGATTCTTCACCATAATACTTTATCGTCAAAGATAGAACTAGAAGAGAAATTAAACCTCTAAAGAAGGATACTTAGGCTGATCTAGTTTCTTATGCTTTAAATGTGGTTGAAGATATAGATACAAACCAACAGCCATCTAATTATTCTGAGGCAGTTAGGTGTGAAGACTCAGAGAAGTGCATAGTTACTATGCAAGAGCAGATGGAATCACTCCACAAGATTAGAACATGAGATCTTATGAAACTTCTAAAAGATAAAACAGTTGTTCGTAGTAAATGGCTATTTAAAAAGAAAAAAAAAAGACTCTAAGAGTTGAAGAATCAAAATATAAAGCAAGGCTTGTTGCAAAGAGTTATGGTCAAATTCTAGGAGTGGACTTCACAGATGTTCTCTTCAGTTATGAAGTATAGTTTGATTCGAGCTTTGCTTGGTATTGTGGCCATGCATGATTTGGAGCTTGAGCAATTAGATGTAAAAACTACAGTTTTGCATGCAGAACTTGAGGAGGATATTTACATGCAACAACTAGAGGGTTTTATAGTCTTAAAAAAAGAGGACTATGTTTGCTTGCGGAAAAAGTCCCTTTACTGTTTGAAACAGTCACTAAGACAGTGGTACAAAACATTTGATTCCTTTATGACTTCTCATGATTTCAAAGAAGTATCTTTGACAGTTGTGTTTACTTTAAGAAAAACAGTGATGGTTTTTTTGTGTATCTATTCCTTTATGTTGATGACATGTTGATAGCAGCAAAAGATAAATGAAAGATGAGAAAGGTTAAAGCCCAACTAAGTGAAGAATTTTAGATGAAATATTTGGGATCAATAAAGAAGAGACTTGGTATGAAAATTATTAGAGATAGAAAAGCAAGTAAATTGTACCTAAGTCAAAAGGGGTACATTGAAAAAGTTTTTTGCAAGTTCAATATGAAGAGTGCTAAACCTGTTGTACTCTGTTAGTAGCCCATTTCAGACTTTCATCAGTTTTGTCTCCATAACCAGATAATAAGATTGAGAACATGTCACGTGTTCCATATCTAGTGTAGTGGGATCTCTTATGTATGCTATGGTTTGTTCACGTCTAGGTTTATCATATGCAGGCAGTGCAGTTAGCAGATATATGGCGAATCCCAGTAAAGAATACTGGAAAGAAGTTCAGTGGATTTTAAGATACTTACGAGGAACTACTGATGTTTGCTTACAGCTTGGAAGAACTAGAGATGGAGTCATTGGGTATGTTGTTGTTGTTTTTTCTAGAGACCTTGATAGAAGAAGATCTCCCACAGGTTATGTCTTTACAATCGGAGGTTGTGCAATTAGTTGGAAAGCCACTTTATAAACTATAGCCGCTTTGTTTACCACTGAAGTTGAAAACATGGCGATTACTAAGGCTTGTAAAGAAGCCATTTGGTTGAAGGGACTGTTTAGTGAACTCAATGAAGACCTTCAAATCAGTACAGTATTTTGTAACATTTAGAGTGTCATATTCCTTACAAAAGATCAAATGTTTCATGAGAGAACAAAACACATTGATGTTTGGTATCATTTTGTTCATGATATTATTGCTCATGGTGATATTGTTGTGATCAAAATTAGTACTCATGAATATCCTACAGATATGATGACTAAGTCACTTCCTATAACCAAGTTTGAGTATTCCTTAGACTTGATTTGTGTTCATTGTTGAAGTTAAACCCTTAAGGGGCTTTATGGAAGAGGTGGAGAACTTGTTTGTTGAGAGTTCGTGATGAAGAACTTGTTCATTGAGAATTCGTGTCAAGGTGGAGATTGTTATAATTGAGTGACTCGAATCCTTATTTAAATAAAATACAGTGGTAAAATAAAATAAAAGTAAAACCCATATAGAACTACACTTTTTTTAATTTATTTTAGAATAAGATTTTTTAAACCTTATTAAACTCCACTTATTTGATATTGATTAGAATAAGGTGTATCAATCTTACAACACCCCTTCCCCTTCTATTAGAATACGGTTTTACAAGCCTATAAATAGACATAGTCTACTCTTCTTGTAATCATTTGAATTCGACATAGTGAATTATCATCTTCTCTGCCCGTGGTTTTTTCCCAAAAGGTTTCCATGTAAAAATCTATGTTCTTTATTTTTCTTTCTCTTTTTTGTTTGCGATACATTGTCATTACCAACGTTTTATTTTTCATAGTTTTCATTCATTATTTTGTTTTTGTAATGAGGATATTACTTCTTTCTAAAATGGGGTAAGACAATTATTGCATAAATTTTTAAAAATTTCAAGTATGTTTCAATCTTTTCACATAAGTATGATGAAATAAAATGATGTTTAGGGAAATATTTTCTTCATAAGTTAGCTCAAATTCAAGTATGGTTTCTAATTTTATTTGAGTTTTTTTATGTTATCTTGAGTTCTGAAATGCTTGTATGTTCTTAGATCTTATATACCCTTTTGCCATGGAAATAAAAATCCCTTAGAAATAGACATGTATAAAGGTTTAAATTCTTAGAAATGACTTAGTAACTTTCTTAAGGTGAAATCCTAGTAGGCATAAGAATCTAAACATGATTTAAGTACATTTTTTTTAGATCGTTTGAGCCTTTCGAGCCTACCATATGTATTTGACCCTTGAACCTTAATTTGAGCCTTAAAGCCTATTTTGTTGTTGTTTTCCTACATCATAAGCTATGTTACCATCTTTTTAAATTTTATCTTATTTTTGCACTTATCTTAACTATACTTGTCTTGGTGAGCAAAGATCAGGAAAAATTCAAAAAGATATACATGTTCTTTGTATGTTTTAATAAAAAAATAGCTTTATTCAAATATCAAGCAAAAAGAGCAAAATAAATACTCAAAGTATTGAGAAATATTGGGCATATGCTTCAGAATTATGTTTTGGGGGTAAAGAACCTATTAGTAGGAAGAGTGTACCTCAAAAAACCAAGGCAAAGTTAGGGTTAAGATTATTAAACCTAAAAGTTCATTTTTTTTCATTCCTACCTTAAGCCAAGCCCTATTACACCCTTATGAAAGACCTATTGATTTGGATGATTATGCCATTACATTAGTGGAGAGCAATTGCAAAGTACAACATATGAGGACCATTAAATTAGACCTTGTGATTGCTTTGTTTGATTGATAAGGAAACATTGGCCGTGCATGTTATGTATGATGTTGAAAAACATGCACTATATGACTTACGCTGGCATTTTTCCGCAGTTATAATGAAATTTTGAAATAATGTTTGCATATGAGCAACTTATCAATAAAAAAGAGTTTGTGAGTATGATTTTGTTGATACATGATTTTGTGCAAAGATTAATTCTACTTAAACTTATTGTAAAATTTTCCTTAGCAAAAGTTGTGCTTTACATGAAACATTACTCGGGACAAGCAATGGGTTTAGTTTAAGGGTGTGTAAACTCAAAACTGTATAGGTTTTCTCTAGAAGTTTTTACCACCCTTTAACTTAAAAATAATACTAATCCCAAGTATTTTTTAATTAATTAAGTGAATTTTATTTGTATTCAGATGATGGGCATGAATTTAGGAAAAAAAATGCAAATATGGGCTTAATTGTATTATTTTGGTGCATAAATTCTATTATTTCATGTTATTTATTAATGTGTTATATTTTATTATGTAGGGGGACCATGACGTTGATTTGATAAAGAGCCTATTATAATGTTGCATGAACATGAGCTATTTATTCCTATATTGGATGAAAAAACCATGTTAAATAGGTCATCAAGATGTTACTATGACCTAGAAAAAAAAGGACGGTACATGATGGACAAGTCTAACAAGTTCAGTACGTCATGAAGCCGTCCTACCCAATAGAAGAGAGGCCCAAACTTGGCAAAGGAAATTGGAAAACCAAGAATCAACTTTTCATACAATTATTTTAAGGTCCCTACATTTGAAGAATCATTAGAAATTAGCACACAAAGATTGCCCTTGAAACCGTCCAACCCATGCCTAAATTTAGCATGATTCTAGGCTCAAATAAAGGAACCATCATCCATCTTCTTCCATAAAATATGTATGTCCAAGAAATGGAGAAAATGGAGGGATTCCAATCCCTAGTTTTAGTAAACTCTACCATCTACATCAAGTATAAATGCCCTACTCATTCCCTATTTCAAACATCCCTTACTCATTTCCCTCATCTCCCATTTCCTAAGCATTCTTCCTCTCATTCTTTCCTCTCTTCATTCCCATGCATAGCATCCCATATTTCCATTATCCCTTAGCCAGCAAAACCTTGAGATGGTTGGCCACCTCGAGGATCCATTAGCAAAAGAGCAACATAAGGATCGGAGGAGAACATCTTTAATCAGAGTCACGAGACTGCTGATTCGATAGATTTTATTCTTCCTTTACTTTATTATTTTAATTTAATCATATTTGAAATGTGCTTTGTTATCTTGTCATCAACAATGGTAGCTTAAATCTATTTAGCTAGGATGATTGCGTTAATTCAATGAAGTTTGTTTAAATCATATTTATCGTGTTTGTGCCTCAATCGATCATGTTTTCAATTAAACTGAAGCATGTATTTCATTCACACGTGATTCGATGCATTAAAATTAGCTCAGCGATCCTAACCAGACGACGGCTAATAGACACAATAATTAAAATGTGCATACTTATTTTATGGCCGACCCAGGATAAAATAAAGTTCATAATAACTTGACCAAGCTTTATTACCGTGCTTGGCTTTTAGGTTTATGTGACTAAATTGTTTCAAACTAACCTAGCCCCTATTACTTCATGTGAATACTATATCATGTATTATAAATGCTTTCGAAACATGATTTTAATTAAATAAAGATTTGTTGCGTTCTAACTATGTACATAATGATTTTAATATTTTTGAAAAATCTTTGATGAATCGTATATAGAATCCCGCATGGCCAAGAAAATTGCAAATTTCTTTAACTGTGGAGAGTGGTGGCAATTTCTCAATAACTTCAATTTTTTCTTTGTCAATGGCAATCCCTTACTGTGAAATTTTATGTCCTAGAACAATGCCTTCATAGACCATGAAGTGACATTTCTCCCAATTGAGGACAAGGTTGGTTTCTTCACACCAATAAAGAACTAACTCTAGATTTTTTAAACAATCTTCAAAGTATCTCAAAATATCGAGAAGTCATCCATAAAAACTTCTAAAAATTTCTCCACCATATCTAAAAATATTGCCACCATACAATGCTGAAATGTTGTAGGGGTATTGCATAGTCCAAACGGAATTCGTCGGAATGCAAAAGTTCCATAAGGACATGTGAGTGTGGTCTTTTCTTGATCAATAAGAGCTATGGCAATCTGGTTATACCCTAAATAACCATCAAGAAAATAATAGAAGGCTTTCCCACTAATCTATCTAACATCTGATCAATAAATGGCAGAGGAAAATAGTCATTCCTTATTGCTTTGTTGAGCTTTTGATAGTCGTTACAAACCCTTCATCCCGTGATTTGTTATTATCATTGCTTACCACAGTGACTGTAACAGCCTGGTTTTAGCTAAATCTGAACAGTGTTTATAGAACCACAAATATGATTTCAAAAAATTATTTTAATATTATTTTTGGTGTTTATATCATGTGATTATATGTGTGTGAAAGTTTCGTGAAATAGTTTTAGCGTTTGACACTTAATTTGATAAAAGGACTAAATCGCGTAAAATGTAAAAGTGGCATTCTATATGTTAGATGTGTTAATTGCTGTGGTTTATTAAACCAAAGGCCCTTATGTTGATATTAGACCATTGGTAGTGGATGTTGACATAAATGGTCATTAAATGAATGTTTTTAAATGGTTTTAATTAAGGTTAAAATGGTAATTTGGTTATTAAGGATAATTAAATAAAATAAAGTGAAACATTGGCTTCATTATCATCATCCATAACCAAAGACCAAGAGATAAAGAAGAAGAAAATGTTATTTTAAGGTTCGACCCTTGTTGTTCTTGATTGAGGTATGTTTCAAGCTCGATTTTTGATGATTTTTATGTTTTTGTAATCGTTGCTTCGTGTTCTAGCTAGCCCATGCTTTAATTTTTGAAAGTGTTGATGATTTTGTGAAATGCCATTGATGCATGCTTAAGCTTTTGAATGTTTGATGGTGAAGAATGAATATTTGTTCATAGATTTTCATGTTTTGTAAAGTGATTTTTGATGAAAAGGCCTGAATAGGATTAAATTGTGAAAATTGTAAATTGAGAGGTTGAAATGTGAAATAAATGAAAAATATGGGCTGCTAGGGGCACTATGGTAATTCGGCCAAGCATGAGTCTTATTGAATTGTGTGAATTTTGTGTATTTGTTAAATAGGGACTAAGTTGTAAAAATGCGAAATTTAGGGGCTAGAGTGTAAAAATGCCCAAATATGTGTTTGTGGACTAAATCGAATGATTTGATGAAAAAATGAGTTAATTTTGAATGTGCATAGATCAAGAAAGAAAGAAATTAGATTTAGATCGGGGAAAATCAAAGGTTATCGAATAGTCGATCCAATCCGTTTATCTCAAATACAAGGTAAGTTCATATGCAAATAAATACCTTTAAATTGATTTATAAATGTTTATTTGTCATTGAATTGCTATGAATGTTGAACGAGCAAATACAAGCAAGAATCGACAAAGTTGTGATATCCAAAAGTCCCGTACAAACCTTAGGAATAGTATAGGATACAAATGTCATGACATTAAGATTAACGAGATGTGATTATGTGTAAGACCATGTCTGGGACATTGGCATGATATTACGATTACGTGTAAGACCATGTCTGGGACATTGGCATCGTTATATGATTTCGTGTAAGAACATGTCTAGGACATTGGCATCGATATGTGATAACATGTAAGACCATATCTAGGATATGGCATTGTACGAGCTATATGAGATTTTTGAGTATCCTTAACAATTCTGATAGGTTCAGTAGGCAAGGTCAAGTCGAGAAAGAATATGTGAACGAGTTAAGTGATTTCGGTACGTACGAGATTCATACGAGTATTGGCAAGGGAAGTATTTGATGAATTTACACATGACATTGAATTTGTATACATTGAGAAAGGTTTGTGAACTTATATGTGCTTATTCATAGTTTTCCTATTTGATGGAAATGGTGTTGATTCATGTCGTAATTTTATTTGTACTAAGCTTTTAAAGCTTACTTTGTGTGTTCTTTCCCTGTTTTATAGATTATCGAAGCTAGCTCGGACATCGGGGATCATTAGTAATCGTCATCACGCTATTAACTACTAGTTGGTATTTTTGTATGCTTTGTAAATATGGTATATGGCATGTATAGGCTAGTAAGTTGATGATAAGTTTTGAGTTATGATATTGGCCATGTGTATTGGCTTGTGAAATGATTTAATGTTGGTGTGTATTTAACCATTTAAGTTGGCTTGATTTATGAGTTTGATAAGTGATATATGTGGTAAAGTTGCCTTGTATTTTGGCATATTTGATATGGTTCTTGTGATGGTTATGAGTTGCTCATCTAGCTAGATGTTAATTGGTGCATTATTTCTTGGAAGATGGTATGTTGTGGATTGAGTTTGAGATGATGAAATGGTATGTTTTGTGGCATGAATTAGTTGATAATATGATGAGAATATGCATAAGTAAGTTAGGTGAAAAATGTTGGTTATGACATATTGATGTGGTATGTTTTTGGTTATGATTTTAGGGGTTGAATGAATAGTTTATAAATGGCATGAAATGTGTATGAAATAGTATGCTTTGGTTGCCTTTGAATGTATGGAAATGGTATGAAATGATGTGGTATAGATATGTTTAAGGAGGATGAGAAATGTGGGTTAAACCAAGCCTAATTTCGCCCCACACGGTTGAGTACATGGGCATGTGTCTCAATCGTGTGCCTGCTGTAACCAGCTTAGACACACGAGCGTGTCTATTAGCCGTCTGTGGCACATGGGCTGGCACATGGGCATGTGGTCGGCCGTGTGACCCAAGTTAGTATACCCTCTAGTTTTCACATGGCCATGGTACACAGGCTTGTCTTCGATCGTGTGATACAAGTTAGTATTATGCCCTGTTTCCACACGGCCTGTGACACGGGCTTTTCTGGTGGCTATGTGAGGCACACGGCCTGTTTACACTGGCGTGTGAACCCTGTATGCATGAAAATTTTATAAGTTTTCTGAATTTTTAAATGATATCGATTTAGCCTCGAACCTCTTTTAAGCATGTTTTAAGGTCTCGTAGGGCCTTATAAGGGACAATGTGAATGTGTTGAATGGATTTTGATTATGAATGCATAAATATATGTGTTATGTATGTGAATGATGTGTATTGTTCAATAATGCCTCGTAACCCTATTCCGACGATGGATACGGGTTAGGGGTGTTACAATGACACCCCTTTTTTACGCACATATTAAATAGGGCTCACCCAAGAACTATCCAAATATGGGTATATGATTCCAACATCCACCCATTTGATAATCTCCTTTTTGATAACTTCCTTCATAGTGGGATCCAGTCTTCTCTACTGCTTGATGTATTTGGCATAGCAATCTCCTAGTAATATTTTGTGCATGCAGGTTGCTAGACTGATTCTTTTGATATCCACGATCATCCATCCCAATGCTTTCTTTGATTTCTTCAAAACTCTCAATAATTGAGCTTCTTGATCTAATGTTAATGCCATAAAAATAATTATTGGCAATGTGTTGTTGTCTCCCAAGTAAGCATACTTTAGATGTATTGGCAAAGGCTTCAATTTGAACATAAAAGGATCTTCTCTGGATAGCCAATGAGGTTTAAAGGAATAGTCCGATAAATTTAATGATTCAAAATTTCTCCTCGCTTCATTCTTAATTTGCTTAACATCCACCAATTCACCAAGCTCTTCAATCATTTCTACTTCAATTAACTTAATTAGATCTACATTATCATTACATTTATTGTGATAAAAATATGCAATTTCTACCTGAACTATTGTGTCAACAATATCCACAGCGTGACATTCTATATCTGTATCTGCATACTTCATAGCATCGAAAACAATAAAATGTATCTACTGATCATTAACTCTCATAGTTAATTCACCTTTTTGAACTTCAATTAATGTTCTGGCAGTTGCTAGAAAAGGTCTCCCAAGTATGATTGGTACCTCTTTATTAGCCTCAAACTCCAGAATAATAAAATCTGCTGGAAAAATAAATTTGTCAACTCTTGCCAACACGACTTCTATTTTACCTTCTGGATGTGCATTTGAATGACCAGCTAGTTGCAAAGTGATAGTTGTAGGTCTTGCCTTCCTTATTCCTAGCTTCTTGAAAATAGACATAGGTATTAAATTTATACTCGCACCTAAATCGCATAGTGCTTTGCCAACATAATGGATTCTAATAGAGCAATGTATAGTAAAACTCCCTAGATCCTTTAGTTTTGGCGGCAATTTGTTTCTCATCATTGCTCTACATCTTTCAATGAGGGCAATAGTTTTAAATTCTCCCAACCTTGTCTTCTTTGATAAGATATCTTTCATGAATTTCAAATAGTTAGGCATTTGTTCCAATACTTCCACCGGCGGTATGTTGATATGTAATTACTTGAGGAAATCTAAGAATTTCTTGAATTGAAAATCTTGCTTAGATTTTTGGAAACACTGAGGAAAATATGGCAGTGGCCTTCTTTCGTTTGTTGAGGTTGTTTTGTTGTGGCATATTTAAATGCAAGGTGAATCTGCTTTAACATTTTTCTAGTTACTCTTTTCCTTTGTAGCCTACTCCACTATTGGTTCTAAGTTCTTATTATTTGTGAAATCTGAACTACTTTCTTTAATAGTGGTCTCATTAATAACTCTTAATATTTGCATACCACTTCTGAATGTAATAGCTTTATATTGTTCCTTTCCTTGAAATCACAATTTTTTTGTATCACTCAGTAGTACTCCTTGCGGTCTTGAGCTTAATACTTTGGCAATGTGCACTACTTGATTCTCTAACGCTTTCAAAGATGCAGCTTGAATTTGAACGATAGCATCATTCTTGGCCATGTATTCCTTCAATAGATCTTTCATTGATGAAGAACTCGATGTTGAATTTTGTTTAACATTTTGCCGTGGCATGAGTTGATTATTCCATGTGGTACACCAACAACATTTTGTTGAATATCATTGTTAGAATTTTCCCCCTGAATTACTCCAATTGAAGTTGGGATGTTGCTTCCACCCCAGATTATATGTGTTGGAATATAGGCTATTGTTGCTGCGATTAAAATGTCCCATATAATAAACTGAGGTTGGATTAGATGGGCATTCATAAAAAATATGATCTTCTTCTTAGTAAACACGTGCTAACTCAGCTACTTTTATTTCTTACACATATAGCTATTCTTTTCAGTGTTTTAATCATATTAGTTGAATATGATACCTAAGCTCTTTAGGAAGTGATCACATTAAGTTCGATTGCGCTAGAAACTCTTTTGCCAGTCCTTACTCTAGTAGTGGGGTATTCATAGTCATTGGTTGCTATCCTCTTGAGAATATGATATGCTTCATTATATGATTTATCGAGTAAAGTCCTATTGGCAGATGCGTCAACCACCATCCTTTTATGTGCATTTAATTGTAAACTGAAAAATATATAGGATTTTTCCTACGTAATTTAACATATTTTTACTTATATTCATTGTTAAAACTAAGTAATTGTTTAATAGATTAATGAAATATGTGAAAATATGAAATTAGGACATAGAAATTATTAAAATGTGATTTTATGCTTTATTATATAGTTTTCATACATAAAATGGCTCATTTTATATTGATTTGAGCATAGACATAAAATGGGCCATGCATGATTAAATTAAATAAATAAAATATAAAATTATATTTAATAATTCATTTTAAAATATTTCATTAATAGTTTGGGTTTTAATTAATTAATTAAATTGGATAAATCTTATTCTTTGGTCCTCTTACTTATTGATTTATTTTGGATAGGTCTGATAGCTTTGTTTGATTACAAAACTGTCCAAATTTGAGACCAAGTCAACCCAATTTTCGACTACACTTGGCTGTCCACATAAACCACTTTTTGGTTAAATTGCACAAGGTCCTTGGAATGTTGAAGAAATTACATATTTTCCTGAATATTTGCACTTGACCGAGTCTCAGTCCTTAGTTGTTGTGGCACTTAAATTGAGCAAAAATCAAGCAAAAATAAGCTCAATTTCCTCAATTCATGACCGGCCACCCCTTAAAGATGTTTGAAGAGATGGAACCTCCTATTTTTAGCAAAATATCCCCTCTCCTTACCTATAAATAAGACCTCCTCATTCCTTCATCAAGCATCCCTCATCATTCATCATTCTCTCTTCTTTCCAAATTCTCTTAGCCTTTTCCATTCCCTACGCCTAGCATCATCTCTTCATAGAGATTTTAGCAAAAAAATCCTCCTAAAGAGCCCTTGGTCGACAACCTTGGAGAGCCATTAGCAAATGAGCAAAGCAAAGAAGCAAAGAAGCCTAGTCAGTCAGAGTCTTGGGTGACAGCCACTTTGATTTGGGTTTAATCTTTCCTTTCTTTAATTTAATCTAAAAATGTTTGCTATGTTTTCTTTGTTCTTGTTTGAAATAATGTTAGCTTAATTTTATTTAAGCTAGGATGATTGCTTTGATTAAATAATATTTATTTGACTCATGCTTATAATATTTGTGTAACACCCCTTACTCGTAACCAACGTTGGGACAAGGTTCGAGGCGTTACCGGACTTAAACATTCACAACATACAAAACCGAGCCACAAAATTTTTGCCCAAAATTAAAACATCTCAAACACATGCATATCGTCCCTTATATAGGCCTTCAAAGCCTATAACATGCATCGGGGTGGTTCGGGAGTAAATCGAGAACTTTTAAAATCTTTAGGCAACCTAACAAATTTTCTTGCTTTGGAGAGTCACACGCCCGTGTACGTTTGGCCATGTGGTCACACACGTCCGTGTGGCTTGGGACACGCCCGTGTCCTCAGCCTGTGTAACTCTCTGTTTCTGACATCAGCAACCGTTTAAGGGCACACAACCAAGGTACACGCTCGTGGTGAGAGGTCGTGTCTCTACCCGTGTGGTCAAAACTTAGGTTAATTTCCAAGTCTTTTTGTCATTTTCACATGCACACACATACTTTTGACCTTGTCAATGTATTAATCACTTATACCATTATATTATGGTTATTAACTTATACATCAGCATCCATGTTTAGGGCTCTGATAACTTATTACCATATCACACAATCATTCAACGACCATGATCGCCTCGAATGGTCCTAAAGCATTCATCGTGTGCATATGCCATATACTTCTCATACATAGTGAACTAGCACAATCACATGACATTAACACATATTATGGATAAATAGGCTTACAAGCCAAAATCATTATAAGCCACATCTCATGGCTATAAACAACAAATCAATATAAGCCAATACATTTGGCTAATCACAACAATATTCATCATAGAAAAACTAAGTCCCTATACATACCACTCACCTGAAAACATTTAACATACACATGTTAATACTCCAAGGGTAATGGCTCGATAGTGTGATGTTGTCTCCGACTATCTCCAACCCCGAGCTGACCTAACAAGACTAAATGAAATGGAAAGGAGTGAGTAAGCTTTATGCTTAGTAAGCTCACATGAAAATAATAGGTAATGTGATAACATTTAATTTTCAAATTCTTTTTTATTTATTCAAATTCCAACTAACCTATTTTCTCGAGTCACAGTAATTAAATTATTTATATCCATTGTTACGAGACTCCAAATCAAGATCTATTAATTTTTCATGAAACTACACTCATATCCTTTCCCACCATAAAATTTTTAGAATTTTTGGTTTAGCAAATAAGTACAGTTTATCATTTAAATTCTCCCCTGTTTCGTTATCTGATAGCTTCGACCTCTATCTACTAAAAATCAAATATCTCATAGTACGAGACTCGGATAATGTTTTTTTCTCTTTCTATTTAAAACAGACTCATTAAGGTTTTAATTAATATTAATTTTAACTCATAATTATTTTTTTACAATTTTTAGTGATTTTTACAAAGTTGAGATAGGGGAGTCCAAGATCACTCTGACCCTATTTCACAAAAATTCCAATATCTCATCATATGAGATTCTTTTACTTACGCTGTTTCCTTTATTAGAAACTAGTCTCGATAAGATTTAATTCCATATTTTATTCAGCCTCTAAATCAATTTCCACTATTTTTAGTGGATTTTCAAAGTTGGACCACTGCTATTGTCCTAATCTGTCTTAGTGCAACATAATGATAACCATCACAAGTTTGTCATAGAAATTTATTCTCATAAATATCACTCATTCATTTGCACTCTTATCACAAGTCCATTTCATTTCACATGTCAAACACATACTCATGGGTTTCGAGTACGTGCCTGTGCTATCTCTTAGCACAACCACTCATCCAAACAGGACAATCATATGCATCATACTAGTATCAACTAAGCATAGATGAGTTTATCATGCCATTTTTCTTTATATCACTATGTATGTCATTACCGCTGAATTATTGAATTTCTGATGGACCTTTCCTTTTTTAGTTGTACACTCAAGGTGTACATTTCTTTCTGAGTGGTACACACAAAGTGTACCTTTCCTTTTCATATGGTATACACAAAGTACACCTAGCCTTTCCAAGTGTATACACAAAGTGTACATAACCTTTTCAAGTGAACACACAAAGTGTACATAACCTTTTTAGGTGTACACACAAAGTGTACATAACCTTTTCAAATTGTGCCATTTGGGTACAAAAATCCTTTTCTAGTATTACCCTTTCGGGTTATATTGCTTTCCATAATGTGATCAAAAGATTACCCTTTCGGGACAACCTTTACTGCAACATATGCATGACCTCATTTACACGGTAGCCACCTGCCCAATCGAAAATCAATATTCAAATGAATTTGTGTATCTTTTCATCAATTACAATTTAATTTTGAATCAACATTTACTTGTTACATGTACATACCAATTACAAGTCATTATTCACATAGTTCAACAATCAATTTAACATATTTACATGCTTAATTAAGTTATACGAATTTACTCATATCTTTTAAAATATCATATTCCATCAAATTTCTATTAACATCAAATTCGATACAATTATAACAAGATATATTTCATGTATAACAATAATAACATGAATAATAGGCTTATTAAATCATGCGAACTTACCTCGGATCCAGAAACGATAATTTACCATTTTAGTCCATAACCTTGTATTTTCCTGATTTAAGCCCGAATCCTGATTTCCTTGATCTATAATATCACATTTATCCTACTAATTAGTCACATTATTCATATGGGTCCAAAAATCATATTTTTACAAATTTACATTTTGACCCCTAAACTTTCACATATTTGCACTTTTGCCTCAATGCTCGTAAAATGATTTTTATTCAATTTCCTTACATTTTAAGTCTAGATGAATCATTTTCATAGCTATGGAAGCCTCCAATTCCCACTAAATCACCCTTTTATGACTAATTTTACAAGCTTTACAAAACGGTCCTTTCGAAACCGATTAGTAAAAGTTGTTTATTTAACACCCAGCACTCATTTTCTACCATTAGACATCAAAATAAAAGCATGTCACTCATGGGTAAATTTTAAAACATAAACCCTAGCTCAAGTTAATGGTAGAAATAGGTAAATCGAGTTACCGGGACTTTAAAAATGTAAAGAACATTAAAAACGGGGCTCGAGATCACTTACAACTGAGCTTGGAAAGCTTGAACAAAACCCTAGCCATGGTGGTCTTCAAAATTTCAGCCAAGGCATGAAAATGAAGAAGATGACATCATTTTTTTCATATTATTTTGGCTTTATTAGCCAAATTACTAAAATACCCTTAATGAAAAACAATTTAAAACATACCTAACCATGTCCATTTTTTTCCAAAACTTAATTAATGGTCTAATTACCACATAAGGACTCCCAATTTTAAATTTTGTGACAATTGGACACCTCTAACATGTAGAACTCAACTTTTTCACTTTTTACAATTTAGTCCTTTTTACTAAATTGAGTGCCCAAACGACGAAATTTTTGAATGAAATTTTCAGGAAATCATTCTGCGAAATCGTAGACCATAAAAATATAATAAAAATGAAATTTTCCACATTGAATTTGTGGGCCCGAAACCACTGTTCCGACTATGCCCAAACTCGGGATGTTACAATTTGTGCCTCAATCGATATGTTTTCAATTAAAATCAAGTCTGTATTTCGTTCATACATGATTGAAATAAACCTGGATTAGCTGAGCGATCCTAACCAAACGATGGCTAATTGACACATAATTGAAATGTGCATGCTCAATTTAGATCCTAACCTGATTAAATTACAGGTTGCATAACAACTCTAACCAAGCTTTGTTATCTTCATAGTTTTTAGATTTGTGTGATTAAATTGTTTCAAATGTAACACGTCCCTATTACCTCACATGAATATTAAGAAACCCTTAGTTAATGAGGATCAGTAAAATGCGTATTTACTAAATAAAGGATTTCGAAAGGACCTAGTGTGGTTTCCAAACTCATGAAAGATCGAGTTGCCATGGAATGTTTTTCCGAATGCTATTAAGCATGTTGATAATAAGCTGAGTTTAATTAAAGTAATTGTCCTAGTTTATTTATGTTATAATTGTTGCAAATTGTGTTTAATTTGCTAAAATCTATCTCATTCATATAGTTTGCATACTTAGGATAATTTGCATTAGGGATCATTTCATTTAGTTTAATATATTTTAATCATCACTTCTCAACTATATTGTGTTTTTATTTACCAAATTGTTAATATAATTTTACAAATTAGGTGACTTAGCATAAATACAATGCCTGTGGAGACAATAACTCGATACTTATTACTTGATAACGACTGTGTACACTTGCACAAACCTATGCGTTACATTAATCCATTGTAATACATTTTCATTTGTGTCCAATGTTAGAAACCATTCATCAAGAATTTTCTAATTATCTCCTTGAATAACTCTGATGCTTCATATAATGTTTCGTCCTCAGATTACCAAAATGACGTGATATCATTCCTCAGTTTGGCATTCATGTTCGGAGGATTATATCTCAACAGAAACCTTTGATAAAGTTCATTCCAAGATTCCACAGTATATGATGACAGTGCATTTAACCATGCTCTGGCACTATTTCGTAATGAATTAGGGAATAACTTCAGTTTCAGGGCATCTTCAGGAACACCCTACTATCTGAATGAATCGTAGACTTTTAAAAAGAGTCTTAAGTGCAACCTTTGATCCTCAGTAGGCAATCCACCAAATTGCCTTACTGTTTGTAACATTTGAAACATCACCGGCTTTAACTCTAAATGTTGATCCTGAATATGTGACTTGACAATTCCTGGATTCAAATCATCTAAGATTGGCACTACATGTTCTCTGATGTGTCTATCTCTATCATCAATTATTCGAGGAATATCAACATTCCTTCCTTCCTGATGTAATGACTTTTTTCTAACCTGATCATTTCTAATTCTTTCCATTTCTCGCAATTCTTTTCGCCTCCTTCTCAAGGTTCTCTCAATTTTTAGAGCGAAAGAATACACTTCAATTGCTCAAATATCTTTACTCATGCACCAACAAAAATACTGAAAAACCAAAAAAAAAATCTAAACACTAATTAAGCTAAACTAATAAAATTAAAGAGTTAACGACACACCAAATATGTGTTGACTAACATGTATGTTGATGGTAATTAAGCTAAACTAATAAAATTAAACACCAAATCGTAAAAAGTTTAAATTTTGGTCAATATTTGATTAGAGTGATTAAAAAGCTTATTGAATCAAGGAAAAGGGACCTAGATGGTAATTAGATCATCATTATAAGTAATGGACAAATGTGGACACTAAATAGGTGAATTTTGATATTATAACAAAGGTTAAGTTAGTAATAAAAGAAAATTAAAACAAATAAAAGATGACATCATTTTCTTTAACTTTGATCCCATTGAAACTTGTTGAAGAAGGAAGCCATAGCTAGGGCTTAACATTTGGCCAACTTTGGCTTGGTGATTTGGTAAGCAAACTTTACCCGTTTTTAATAATTTTTATGTTTTTGAGATCGTTACAACTAGGTCCAGCTAGCCCGTACCTTCGATTTTGAAACTGTTAAAAATAATAAAAATACAAGGATTTGTTGTGAAATTGTTGCATAAATGGGCTGTATTGGATGCCATAAGCATTCAACTAGGCTAAATTTTAGGTTAAAATGGTTAAATTGCATGTTTTAGGCTCAGGGACTAAATAAAATAAAATAAAACTTTAGGGGTAATTTTGTAAATATATCAAAAATGACTAAATTTCATAAAGTACATTATTTACTGTTAAAAGTAATAAATTGAATGAAATTATTAATTTAGATCAAGACCAAGTGGAAAATCGAGGAGAATGGAAAATTACTAAAATGCCCCTATACTTTGACCTTTCTGCAATTTAGCCAGGTAAGTTTGTACGTTTAAATAGAATTTTAAATTATGTTTTAAATGCTTCCATTTTATAACATAAAATTATGTCTTGGTGGAAAAATCCAACGACGTGTCGGTGATCATCGACCAATGAAAAGGGATAGCTTGGCTATCGAATATGAAAATGGATAGCTTCGACCATCGAATATGGAAAGGGATAGATTCGGCTATCGAATGTGAAAAGGGATGGTGATGACCATCAACTATAAAAAGGGATAGTGACGACCATCGAATATGAAAAAGAATAGCTTGGAGTATCGAATATGGAAAAGGATAGCTTCAACTATCGATTATGAAAAGGGATCGTGACGACCATTAATTAATGAAAAGGGATGGTTTCGACCATCGAATATGAAAAGGGACGGTTACAATCATCGTTTAGCATGCTTTGTGTGAGCTTCGGTAAGGATTCTTATTGCACTACAACAGATATGGAAAGGTATGATGTACCAATGATCAAAGTATGGATATTAATGTTTATGAAACATATGATATAAGTAGAGGTGTGCATGGGCCGGGCTAGGCTGGGTTCGGTCGGGCCCAGACAAAATTTAGGCCCGAGCTCAGCCCGGCCTGAAATATGGGCCTAAAAATTTGTCCAAGCCGGCCCAAAATAAAATTGTTAAGCCCGAGCCCGGCCCGACCCATATTAAAATTTTTTAGCTTATTTCATTAAATAAAAAAATTTAAAATATAATAAATCAAATACATTTAAAACAAATATTAAAACTAGAAACAAATAAAAAAATGATACTAAAACAATTCTTAAAACAATACACAAATTGAAAATATAATAAAAAGTGATTATATTAAAATTGAAAATAAAATGTAAATATGATTAAAACTAAAAAATATATATATATTTAGTATATAATTCGGGACGGGCCCGGGCTAAAAAAGTTTTACTTGAGCTCGGCCCATTTTCTAAACTGGCCTCTTTTTTTACCCAAACCCATATTTTAGGCCTATATTTTTACCCGAGTCCTCCCATTTTTCGGGCGGGCCTTCGGGCTAGGCCAGGTAGCCTGGCCCATGCACACTTCTAGATATAAGTGATGCTATGTTACGTACCATATCTTACCATGTGATGATATTGCTAAGTTATGTGTTTAATAACTAGCTTGTGGCTATGGTAAATGTTGTGTTTATGTCTTATATGTATGAAAATGAAATGGTTATTGTTCAACAAGATCTAAGACATGTTTATTTGAAACTCAATGGAAATGGTGATACATGGAAAAACATGATATGTTGTGATGGATGATAAATCTAATTGAATCATACTCAAGTATAATGTTTATCCATGTCAAATTCATATGAATCATGTTTAAATGAACTAACATGTGTTGTTGATGAGCTAGGGCTTATGCCAAGCTTGTGGATATGATTGAAGTTTATGATTATGCTTGTACTATGCATATAAAATGGGTTAGAAAAGGGAATAGAACGGTAAGCATGTCATTGGGATGTATTATATGTGAGCAAATTACTTATGCCATTAATGAATACACCTATGTCATGGAGAAATACACTGAATTGAGAATTAATAATGTTGTTTATGCTTATGATAAGCATTGGGGACAGAATGAAAAGTAAGGAAATAGAAAGATCTATAATCTTATAAAAGGTTGATGATTATATATATTATCTCTCATGAAATCCTATCATGTTATGAATGGTCAATAAATATGCGACATTAATAAACTTACTCATCTGTGAGTTGATGATCATATCGATTTATGAATCTTAAAGTATTGGCATAGATTTATGTTTATTCTATAAAGTTTATTATTGAAATGGAATATTATGCTTAAAGTTTATACAAGCTTACTAAGCATTCATTCCTTACGTGCTTTATCTTTAACCTTACAGATTATCGAAAGCTCAATCGGGTTGGAAGCTAGTCAGAGATCCATCACACTATCCATCGGCTATATCGATAGATTTTGATGATCATGAGTCATGGTTATAGTGGCATGTATAGGTGTTCTGTTTTTTATGAAATGGTCATTATATATATGACTTGTAAATTTGGGACTTTGATTGATGAATATGTTGGCATGTAAATGTGATGTTATAATTGTTGACATTTTGGAAATTTGGTACTTAAATGGTGAATGATGGAATGGTAAGTTATATACATGCTATGAAATGTTGTTTTGATATGCTTGAAGGTTGTCATTGAGGAATGGTTTGATATGGAAATAGGTAGCGAGTTTTGAGTATGATTGGTATGTGAACATTGTGGTAAATGTTAGTATAGAATTAATTCCAATGGCTGGTTGATTTATGGCTAAATTTAGCAAATGTATAGTCAACTTTGATTGTTGTGATTGAGGTGCCTTTTAGGCATATTTGTTGTATGATTAAATACTATGATGATCTAGTTTATATATGATGTGTTAGGTACAATTTGGATGCATGAAATAATCGCATTTGGCTTGTATAAGTGACCAAGTTTTGGGTGAGAAAAATGGCTTGAAAATGACCTATTTTTCGTCCAGACAGTCTAAGACACGGGCATATATCTCAGTCATGTGTAACACATGGATATCCAACATGGTCGTGTGTTTTCTATAGGTTTCAAAGGGTTACAAGTCAGACAGTTACACTGTAACAGCCCAAACCCGGCCTAGACGTTATGACCGCATCTGGAGTGTGTCACATTAAAATGCTTTTTCAAAAAACTTTGTCCTATTAATAAATCTCACTTGAAAGAGAAAATCCCCTTTGTTTAACTCTAAAGTCAACTTAATTATTTGTTAACCATTTTAAACCAGCCTTACTTTTAAAAAACATGTTTGTTGCAGAAGCACTTCAACAATGTTGCGAAAATGTGATGTTATGAAAACATATATCATTTTTGAAAACCGCGCTCTACTTTTAACATAAATAAATCATAATAGTTAAAAACCCCCAAATTAAAAGCTAGAAAATTAGAAAAAAGGCCTTATTACATCAAAAACCCAAAGAGAAAGTAATTTAAGTAATGTAAAAGAAAATACGAATATTTAAAGTTGTTCGTAGTGTGGCCACCTCCGAGTCCTCCCATTCATCTAACCGCCTACTGAGGATTACCTGAAAATTTTAAGAAAGGGGGTGAGTTTACAAAAACTCAGTGTGCACAACCTTCATCGATCATAAAGCATGCGTCACATCAATTTGGGCCTAAGCCCATCACATTAACGGTGGCACTTGGGCCTTAACCCGTAGTAGACTCAGTTGGGCATGAGCCCATGTCACAATCAGAACCAGATTTTGCAATGCACAAATATTCAACCAACCCTACACTCCTGTGGGGATTTAATCAACCCATCTATCCATACACTCCTGATGTAGCACCGGTTGCGACACTAACCAATTTTGCAGCAGAGTTGCCAATCACATAATGGCTTTAAGCCGTCGGTGGACCACAGTCGTCAAGCGACCATGCGACCCTAACAAATCATATATTTCCTCCAAATCAATGATCTCGTCCCCATGCAGGATAATATCACATGAATGCAAACACATCATAAATGGCATACATTTAACAATCATATAACATGTAGGGGCATTTTAGTCATTTTTCCCTTTGGGGGCGTAATGGTCATTTTACCTATTTTGGGGTTTCAGCTTAGATATCGACCTCTCCGAAGGTCTACAGTCTCTTCGAGCGATACAGATAGCCTAAATGATCATAACGATATATATGGGCCCAAGGCCAATTACTCGGTCCAAGTGGGGCCACATGCTCGTGTGGCCCATTTAGCCCAAATTTAGTTACGGCTATGTAACCTACATAGCCTAGTCCAATAGTTATCACTTACCATGGATTTAATCTATGTGGGGCCCATGAGCCCATTGGGCCCACACGACCCATTTCGACCTATCGTGGCCTATAACGGCCCAAGTCCACGGAAATGCTCGTGGTGGCCTTTACAGTCCATCGCCCATGATTTGTGAGCTTAATTTACCACACTTGTGATCGAACACCCATATGGCACCAAATGCCGAAGTTTCGACACTTTGGCTTTCTGGCTTGTCGGCTTTTGTCGTTTTACAGTGAAAAGGGGTGTGATTACACACCTGCTACAAAACTTGTGCCTAGCCCAAGAGTTTCCCAAACCTACATTCCATCATGATAACCCATTAGTAGATAAGAACTAGGGTTAATCACCTTCTCAAATTCCCAGTTAAAGATTACATTTGATACTTATCTTAAATGCAAGAGTGAATAACCCTGCTTAGAACCATTGGCGAAAGGTGGGTTTACTCTCCTAACCAGATAGATGTACTAACCATAAAACCCATTAATAAAGATACATGACATGAGACTCAGTTATGGCTTATTCAAACTCAATCAAACGATAAGAGGAAATAGACAATCGACCAACCCCTCCCCAAACCAGTCATGCACCTGCTGAACACCACAATAGTGAGTAGAATTACCTTGATCGAGTAAAGTGGAAGAGGTTTGACTGCCCAATTCTCACAAGCATCACCTTCACTCTTCAAGAGACTCTAAAACCCAAAAGAACCCCACGCCTAGGAGAAAGGAGGGTAAGAATCGACAATATGAGAATAAATATTCAGCTCTTAAGTAGTGACAGAGTACTTACCGTCTTGTTAATAAAATAGCACCAACCGTAACCAAAAAGGGATTACGTAATCGGTCTCTATAGCCAGATGAATACGAATGAACTTTGATGAACTCAAGAATTGAAAGGGGAGATGGCATAATCGGTCAAGTGAAAAGAAGTGTAATAGCCCGATTTAGACCCTAATCGGAATGGTGGTTTTGAGACCACGAATCTGAGTCAGAAAAATATTTAAAAAATTATTTTCTGTGTTTATTTTGTTTGAATTTATATCTGTGAAATTTTCGTGATTTAATTTTGTCATTTAGGTGTCCGATTAAATAAAAGGACTTAATCACGTAAATTAAAATATTGGTAGTTAAAAGCATAAAGGGCTAAATTGATAAATGGAAGACTTTAAGTTGTAAATTTTCCATTGCCATAATAAGTGGATGGTAAAAGACATGGATTATATAGTTTATTATTATTTCAGTAAGGTTATTATAAGTAATTTATTTAATAAACATATAATAGTTAAAATAAAGTTATGAAATTCATTACATTCATTTTGTTCTTTGACCGAAACTTAAGAAAAGAAAAGAAGAAAGAATAAAGCTAGGGTTTAGCCTATTCGGAGCTCAATCAAGGTTCGTTTTCCTGTCGGTTTTTGATAATTTCTACATTTTTGAGATTGTTGCTTAGTAATCTTTAAAACCCAAGCTTTAATTTTTGAATTTGACGAATATTTTGAGTTGTGCCATTGTTGATAGCTTGTGATTTTTGTTGTTTGATGATGAAAAATGAAAGATATGTTTTAGATTAACATATTTTGTATTGGAGGTTTTGATGATTTTGAGTAATTAGGACTTAATTGCAAAGATAATAAATTGAGGGACTAAAATGTGAAATTGATAAAATATGTGGACTTGTCTGAACATGAGGGCTATTTGGCCTAATATGGGTGTTGTGAAATTTTGTGTATTTTGGTGTTTTGTGCAATAGGGACTAAATTGTAAAAATTATAAATGTTAGGGGTAAAATGGTAATTTGCCTATTTATCTGTTTTTGGGCTAAATTGAATGAAAATATGTTTGAATAAGCTTAATTTGAATATGTTTAGATCAAGAACCAAAGAAATCAGATTAGGACAGGGGAAAACGAAAGTTGTCGGCTAGCAGCCCCGTCCCGTTTTACGATGTCCGAGGTAAGTTTATAAGCAAATAGACGTGTTTATTGATAACTTTAACATTATGTTTACATGCTGTTAAGAAATGTTAAGTTAAAACTATGGTATGGTCGAATGTGATTGAATATGGTTACCACACTTCCGAGTGCGATTCGACTAAAATACGACATCCAAAAGCCTCATATGAACCTTAGGAATAGCTAGGATACATATGTCATGACATAGGATTCCGATATATGTGTGCGAGTAAGACCATGGCATCAATTTTTGGTTTTCGATATGTGTTTACGAGTAAGACCCTATCCGGGCGTCATTTTGTGGCTACATGTAAGACCACGTCTGGGACGTTGGCGTTGTACAATTTATGTGATTATCTGAGTGTCCTATCAATTTCGAATGTTTCATCGGGCAAGGGTAATTGTGGAAAGATTGTATGATATGAGCTAATGTCCAGGTATGAGTTAGTTCGATAACTAACAAAAATATGGTAAGTGTATTCGGCCTATTGCATATTATTGAATAAGTGTAAATTTAGTATATGTGTATTTATGAGTATTCGGTCATGTGACTAAGATAAGTACTTGAGACTATATTATAATCTATGAGTTTATGTATGTATGGGTATGTGAACTAAGAACTTAGTGGATATTCGACCTTGAAAGCTAATAATGATTTGTAACTTTTGATCATACAAGTATTCGGGTAAAGTGATGATTTAACTGTGTATAAATGCATATGATTATATATAAGTAACATAGATGTATTTGTGCCTAGAATCCAATGTAAATTGATGTAATAATCCTAGTTTAAATTAGTTAAGTCGAGTAAATCATTGAGTAGTTGATTTGCTTATGACTTACTAAGCTTTGAGAGCTTATTCCTTGTGTTTTATCTACTTCGTTTTATAGATTTTGAAGTCAAGCTAAAGCTCGAGAGTAGTTAGCCAATTTCATCACACTATCTACTGTTTTGGTACCTTCAAACTAAATTTAAGTTATGGCATGTATAGGCTAGTTTTGGAGTTAGTTATTTTGGAAATGAATGTATATTTAAGCAATGCGAAAATGGTTAAATTCTTAAGTTAGTCTTGAATGTGTTTTGGTTGTAGTTATTGTTCTCTATATGAATTCGGTTATGCATGATCATGGAATGAACTCATTAGGGTTAACATGCTATGAGTGAATTAAGTTTAATTAAGATTATGTGTGTTTTGTGCATCGCAATAATTGATGAATTGGGCAGTATCTTTGGTTAATCCGATTATAGTTTTTGCGTGAGTATAAACATATATATGGAAGTGGTAGTTATATTTTGTTAAGGTGTTGTTATATGCATTGGTACAGGGAATATTCGGCTATGTCTTATTATGAATTGGATCGACTTTGTTACAGGTTTTATATGATATGTATGGTTGCTTGGCATGGCTCATTAATGATTTATATTTTGATAAATTGTTTGTCATATGAATTGAATTAAAAATAATGTCTAGGTTGATTTATATTCGGCCTTGATACTTAAAATGTCTTGGGTACTTGTTATATGTTTATGAGGTAATTATAATGGATAATGTATGTGCATGGTCAGTTATAAGACAAGAGTGAATGAGATGGTTGTAACCAACTTGATTATAGGTATAAGTTTATGTATTTATTTGTGCATAGGATGGATTAACTTATCCAAGATATGGTAGTTGTCTGTGCTATTACATTGGGTAAATAATTTGGTTAGAAGTATGCATGACTGTAATAATATGAAGCTTATGTGAATTTTGATTGCCATATCGACATTATAAGGTGTATATTTTTGCCACGCGAGTTGGATTGAATTTAGTAATAAAAAGTGCATTTATATTCGATTAGGAAAGGAAGAAACATACACACATGCAATGATATAACATTGTGGTTCGGTGATTAAGTGTGTTTATATGTATGCATATTCGAATGGGTGCATTTACTTATATTAATGCATGAAACATGTAAACTCATGCCAACTATGAAATCATGTTGCATAAATGATATATATATTGGAAATTTGTATTGTCTGACATGTAAAGTAGCACTTATGCAATTCTTTTATATTAAAAGAATATAATTGGTCTGATGTTTAATTAATAAAGTTGTTGGTTAGTTATTTATATTCCGTATACATAAATAGTTTGCTTTGACAAATATTGGATTATGTTTTAATTATGTTGTAATATGATCGATATGATTTTAAGTCTGATAATAGATTAAGTTATGAATAATAATGTTATTTTAGATTTTGAATTGAAATTTATGATGTATGATTATATGAACTGTGATACAATTGGTAATGCCTCATAGCTATACTCCGGCGACGGATACAGGTTAGAGGTGTTACAAGAAGAGAAGGAAATATGAGAAGAGAAGAGGAGAGCAATTGGTAATAGAGTAAGAAGTTTTCAAAAGAATTGAGAGGTTGTAAGCCAGGTCTTTCGATCAAAAAGGAAAACCAAAAGAGAGAAGGAGAGGAGAAAGCAATCGGTCAACCAAAAGAATTTTAGAGAAGAAAAAAAACCAATTCGGGAATAGACCAAAACAAGCAAAAACCCAAAGGAAGCAGTATTTCGGCACCAATGAATGAAAGAAAAGAATGAAAATGCCAGAGTCAGTAACTGAAAGTGAGTAGAAAGGAATCACTAGCCTTTAGCCAAATTTCTGAGTGCCTAAAGTTCAATTTCAGCACAACTCTTCCACTCCTTCAAATCCCAGTTTTTCGTCCCTTAAATCTCTCCCTAAAAATCCTCCATTATCTCCTCCTTGATTTACTCCACCCTCCTCTCTTAGACCAATTCAAATTCTACCTTATAGAGTTTCATCTGCTTCAAACATGGCAAGAGAGCAAGATAAATACTCTTCTTACCTTGCCACGACTTGAACCTTATACCTTAAGAGAACTCCACACGCCACCTACCATTGCACCAAAAGTTCTTTTTGTGACACATTTTACCCACAAATATTTTTAAGGCCTACCAGCTAAAGCGAAGGTTCACTTAAGGGGAAAAACTAAAATTTTTGCAAAAGCCCTGACTTGAACCCAGGCTTCTCCAACAGTCCCAAACACACCAAACATGTACTTTGTGTCACTTTTTCGCTTAACTAAAGTATTTATGAGCAGTCTCCTAACTGCTCCCATGCACAAGGCCTAATACTTTTAGGCCACGACCTGGCACACGGGCGTGTGAGGCCATTTCGAAGGTACACCGCCTCGCACACAAGTGTGTGGCTTGGTCGTGTGACCCAAGTCAGACAGTTACATGGACACGGGCATGGGCTGGGACACGGCCATGTGTCCCTACTTTGAATGTTCACATAGCCTAAGACATGGGCATGTCTCTCAACCGTGTAAGCCACACGGCCTTGTAACCCCTGCATGTTTGAAATTTTTCATTTTTTTGAAAATTTTTATATGTTTCTGATTTAGTCCCGACTTGTTTCTAATGTGTTTCTAGGGCCTCAAGGGCTCGTATAAGGGACAGTGTGTATGTTATTGATTGGTTTTGTTATGATTGATGATGTAAAGTATATGATTTAAGAAATGTAAACTAATGTTCCATAACCTAATTCCAGTGACGGATATGGGTTAAGGGTGTTACAGTGTTGATATGTAATTGCTTCAGGACATCCAAGAATTTTTTGAATTAAAAATCTTTCTTAGATTTCCGAAAACGTTAAGGAAAAGATGACGGCAGCCTTCCTTCCATTTGTTGAGGTTGTTTTGCCATGGCATTTTTATTGGCATTGCAAGGTGAATCTGCTTCAACATTTTTTTGGTTGGTCTTTTCCTTTGTAGCCTGCTCCACTATTGGTTCTAAGTTCTTTTTATTTGTGAAATTTGATCTACTTTCTTCAATAGTGGTGTTGGAACACCCCCTTACACGAGACCATCGCCGGAGTCGAGCATAAGGCGTTAACAGACTTAAATAATCACTTAAAACAATTTCAAACAATTTATTTCACCTTTCGTAATAAACTACCCATCTGCGTCACAGTCGCTAAATAAAATCATATCTCAAGGTACGAAACTTAAAATTAAAATTTGTAAATTTTTCCTGAAAATAGACTCATATATTTATTTACTAATTTTTTTCCAGAACTTTTGGTTTAGCCAATTAGTACAGTTTATTAGTTAAAGTTTCCCCTATTTTAGTGTTCGGCTGCTCTGCCTCTGTTCACTACAAGTCACTTCTCTCTTTGTACAGAATTTAGATGACTATATCATTTGCTTCTCTTAAAATTAGACTCAATAAGGAATCTATAAATATAAAGTATGACTCCAAATTATGTTTTTACAATTTTTAGTGAATTTCTAAAGTCAGAACAGGGGATTCAGAAATTACTCTGACCCTGTTCCACCAAAACTCAAATTTCTCATAAAATACAAATAATTTTCCTATTTTGTTCCTTCCATATGAAAGTAGACTCAATAAGCTTGAATTTAATATTTTATTAATCATCTAATTCTGTCTTTACTATTTTTAGTGATTTTTCAAACTCACATCATTGCTGTTGTATGATACTGTTTTATAGCAAATTTCACCTTTTTATAAATTTCCATGGATTAGATAGCACATTAAGTATACATAACACCAAATATGATCTTGATTAGCCATTCCAATGGCTAATTATTACCAGACATTTCCTTACCACCCCATAGTCATATCATAAGATCATATACACAAAATGATTATAATGCTATACATGCCATACTCAAAATATACAAGCCACTATACCAAAATGGTCCATTGATAGTGTGAGCGAGCCTCTGACCGTTCCCAATTTCCGAGCTGGCTTGTCAAAATTGCAAAGAATGGAAAGGAGGGAGTAAGCATAAATGCTTAGTAAGTTCACATGTAAATAGCAAGTAACATAATCATTCAATCCAACATAGAACATCATTTGTATAAATATCACCAAGACATTCATGCTACATTTGCATTTACTATCTTACCACGATTTCATCATACCAAGTTCTCAACCCGAGAGTTTAAGCTCATACCTATCCAAATTTTCTCATTCACCACACTTACCAACATGTCACCTTCATCTTAAGTATTCTCCTTATTCACTTAAGATTCACCCGTTGAACACATCGGAATATAATTTGGATACACGGATTGCATGCACATAAGTGCCATACCCGTAGCTAGACAAACTCAATAGCATGTGGAAATTATGTAGCCAAGCTACCATGTAACCCGCCCATAAGCGAACTCAGACTCAACTGAACGAGCTCGGGCGTTCGCATCCATAAGTGAACTCGGACTCAACTCAACGAGTTCGGATGCCTAGTTACATCTCACGAACTCGAACTCAACTCAACGAGCTCGGAACACAAATATTATAGTGACATGTCACTTTTATCCTAATCTATTCTCAAGGTTCAAACGGGATTTTCCTCAATCACACATCTTTGTTGTCTTCCACGGAATGTCGAAACCGATACTTGGTAGTATTTCATATTTATCAAGTAGCTCACATAATTTGCATATTACTAAATAATAATCCACAAAGAATAATATTCTATGAAAATAATTATCATATCATATAAATTAAATTAAATTACTTAAAATGAGAATTATGTTACTACATTTACACATGAACTTACCCCGGTACAAAATGTTAGAAATCGAGCCTATTCCTCGTAAACTTTATTTTTCCCTCGATCACGACTCGAATCTTATTTCTCTTGATCTAAAATAAAAAATTTAGCTTATTTAATACTCACATTTATTAAAACAGTCATTGACTCAAACTTTGGAAAAATTACATTTTTGCCCCTAAACTTTTACATATTTACACTTTTGACCCAAGGCTCAGAAATTAAACTTCATCCTATTTTCTCATGTTTTATGACATGCTGATCATTTTTCCCTTCTATGGAAACATCAAATTCTCACTCTAACATGTACTTATGAACATTAGGTATTTTTGCCGATTATGTCGTTTTACTCGTTTTCACGTAAAATCGCTTGGCAAAAGTTGTTTAACACAATTTCAAGCTTCATATTCTACCATAAAATATCAAAATAAACACATTTCACCTATTGGTATTTTTCCAAATATAAACCCTAGGTTAAATTATTTCTAGAATAAGCTTGATCAAGTTACCGAGACTCCAAAAACATAAAGAACATTAAAAACGGGGCTAAAATGGACTTACAATCGAGCTTGGAAGCTTGAAAAACCCTATCTATGTCTTCCTCAAGTGAAATTTGGCCAAGGGGTTGAAGAGGGACAAAAATTGGCTTTTAATTTTGTTTTTAATTCATTTTAATAACTAAATGACCAAAATGCCCTTAATTAAAAACTATGGTGTTTTATCTTCCTTTAGGTATTTTTTTCCAAACTAGTATAATGGTCTAACTATAATCCAAGGATCTCCACTTTAAAAACCCATTACTCACAAGTACTTAGTACCTTTGTGAACTAGAACACACATTTTACAACTTTTGCGATTTAGTCCTAAATATCAAATTGGACCCTCTATCGATAAAATTTCTAAACAAAATTTTCAAACAATCATGAAATCATGCCATAGACCTTAAAATGATAATAAAATAATTATTTTGATCTCAGATTTGTGGTCCCGAAACCACTATTCCAGTTAGGCCCTAATTCGGGATATTACAACTTTCCCCGTTTAGGGATTTTCGTCCCCGAAAATCTTACCGGTAAACAGGTGTGGGTATTGATTCCTCATAGTTTCCTCGGGCTCCTATGTAGCCTCTTCTACCCCGTGATTTTTCCACAATACTTTCACGAGATCGATACTTTTATTTCTTAGTTGCTTGACCTCCCAAGCTAAAATCTTAATCGGATCTTCATTGTAAGTCATATCCGGTTGTAGGTCAATTTCTGTCGGTGAAATTACATGTGAAGGATCCGAATGATACCAGCGTAATATAGATACGTGGAACATATCATGAATCTTTTCCAAGTCAGGTGGTAATGCTAACCGATATGCTACCGGTCCAACTCTTTCAATTATCTCATACGGTCCGATAAAACGCGGACTCAACTTGCCTTTCCGACCAAATCTAAGAACTTCCTTCCATCGAGACAGTTTTAAAAATACCTTATCACCGACTTGAAACTCGATTTCTTTTCATTTCAAATCTGCGTGGGATTTCTGTCTATTTGAAGTAGCTTTCAAACAATCTTGAATCACTTTCACTTTTTCTTCGGTTTCTTTAATTAGATTAACTCCGTAAATCTAATTTTCCTTGAGTTCAGTCCAATATAATGGCGTCCGACACTTATGACCGTACAATGCTTCATAAGGTGCCATCTTCAAACTCATATGATAACTATTATTGTAGGCAAATTCTACCAAACAGTAAGTATCTTTCCCAACTACCTTGGAATTCCAATACATAACATCTGAGCATGTCTTCAAGAATCTGAATTACTCTCTCTAATTATGCATTAGTCTGTGGATGGAAGGCAGTGTTGAAATTTAACTTCTTACCTAATGACTCTTGCAACTTTTGCCAAAACCACGATGTAAATCTTGGATCTCTATCCGAAATGATTGACAAAGGTAATCCGTGAAGTCTAACAATCTCACTGATATACAATTCAACCAACTTATTAAGAGAATAATCAGTACATACCGGAATAAAATGAGCTGGTTTAGTCAATCTGTAGACTATTACCCAGATGGCATCTTTCTTTCTCGGAGTTAACGGCAACCCTGATACAAAATCTATAGTAATTCGATCCCATTTCCACTCGGGAACCATGATAGGCCGAAGTAGTCCCAAAGGCACTTGGTGTTCAGCTTTCACTTGTTGACAAATGAAGCATTTCGATACGAACTTGGAGATAACTCTTTTCATTCCGTTCCACCAATACATTTTCTTCAAGTCATTATACATTTTTGTACTGCCCGGGTGAATTGAAAAATAACCACTATGTGCTTCACGCAAGATCTTTTGAATCAAATCATCATTTTTCGGTACACAAATCTGATCTTTAAACATCAAGCAACCATCAGAACCGATTCGGAAATCTGATCCTATATCAGCCTCACATTGCTTCCTCTTGGCTTGCAAATCTTTGTCACTTTTCTGAGCTTTACAAATCTCTTGTAAAAACATCGGTCTTGTTCTCAACTCTGCTAGAATCGAACCACGTTAGACACCGTCAACTGAGTATTCACAGCTCTCAAAGCAAACAATGACTTTCTACTCAAAGCATCGACAACCACATTCACTTTCCCCAGATGGTAATCAATCACAAGCTCGTAATCTTTCAATAATTCTAACCATCTTCGTTGTCTCAAATTCAAGTCTTTTTGTGACATCAAGTAGTTGAGACTTTTGTGGTCGGTATATACTCGATACTTTTCACCATACAAATAATGTCGCCAAATCTTCAAAGTAAACACTATAGCAGCCAGTTCCAAATCATGAGTCGAATAATTCCTTTCATGAGGTTTCAACTACCTCGAAGCATAAGTACACATCCCAAGCCATGTAGAGAAGCATCATTATCCACCACAAATTCTTTACCTGACTCGGGTTGTACTAACACTGGTGCCTCAGTCAGTAACTTTTTCAATTTCTCAAAGCTTTGTTGACATTCTTCCGTCCATTCAAATTTAACATCCTTTTGGAGTAGTCTGGTCATAGGAGTAGCAATTATAGAAAATCCATTTACAAACCGTCGATATAACCAGCTAGACCCAAGAAACTTCTAACTTAAGTTACATTCTTCGGCGGCTTCCAATCAACAATAGCCAAAATTTTACTGGGATCAACCCGTATACCATCACCTGAAACAATATGACCCAAAAATCCAACTTCTCCAAGCCAAAATTCACTCTTACTAAATTTGGCATACAACTGCTTATCTCTCAAAGTTTGCAAAACTATCTTTAAGTGCTCAGCATGCTCTATCTCATCTTTTGAATAAACTAAGATATAATCAATAAATACCACAACAAACTTGTCCAAGTATGGCCGAAATATGTAATTAATTAAATCCATAAACACAACAGAAGCATTTGTCAACCCGAATGGCATAACTAAAAATTCATAATGGCCATACCTTTTTCTAAAAGTAGTTTTAGGGACATCTGACTCTTTTACTCGTAGTTGGTAATATCCAGACATCAAGTTAATCTCTGAAAACCATGTTGCTCCTTTCAGCTGATCAAACAAATCGTCAATTCTCGAAAACGGATACTTGTTCTTAATTGTTACCTTAATTAACTACCGATAGTCTACACACAATCTCATAGAACCATCCTTCTTTTTCACAAATAATACGGGACCACCCCAAGGCGAAAAACTCAGTCACACAAAGCCTTTGTTAGTCAACTTTTGCAACTGTGACTTTAATTCTTTCAACTCTGTTGGTGCCATTCTATATGGAGCAATCGAGATCGGAGTTGTTCCTGGTATCAACTCAATACCAAATTCTACTTCTCTAACAGGAGGCAAACCCGACAACTCTTTTGGAAATACATCTGTGAATTCACATACAATCGGCATTGATTCAATTTTCTTCTCAAATCCCTTTGTATTCAACACATACGCCAAATAAGCTTCATAACCCTTTCTCAAATATCTCCGAGCCGACATCGAAGAAATCACACTAGGCAATGCCTCTGATTCGTCTGATTCAACCCGCAAAATTTTACCATTTTCACATTTTAATTCAATAACCTTTTGTTTACAATTTATTATAGCATCATGCAATGTCAACCAATCCATACCCAAAATAACATCAAATTCATCAAACGGCAACAACATCAAGTCGGCCAGAAAATAATGACATCTAATCATTAAAGGACATTTCATGCATACTTTATCAACTATAACACATTTGCCTATGGTTTGACACATTAATGATAAATTCCGTAGACTTAACAGGTATACTCATATTAGACACCAATTTCATGCACACATATGAATGAGTAGAACCGGGGTCAATCAAAACAATAACGTTAACATCATAAAGAGAGAAAATACCAGTGATCACATCAGGAGATGAAGCATCTTCATGCGCCCTTATGGCATAAGCTCTAGCCGGAGCTCTAGCTTCATATTTAAATGCTGAATCTCTGACTACATTCTTGCCGCTTGCCTCATTCCGAGCATTTCTCGAAGATCTTCCTATCAAAACTGCACCACTAGATTTTGCACCCTGAAATTTTTCTTTCTCAATTCTTTCAGGACAGTCTTTAATAAAATGATCTGGAGAACCACACTTGTAACATTCGTTAGTTCTACATGGACCAAGGTGACTTCTACCACATTGTTGGCACTTGGGTCTAACAAATATCGAATTTCACACACTAGCCACAGAAGTAATCTGAGATTCAAAAACCACATTTTGCTTCTTACGATTCCCATACGAATGTCCGGCCGAAACATGAGAACGAGAATACATATCTCTGGATTTTCTAGATTGCAATGGGAATGCACTGCTCATCGGTCTTTTCTTCAAATTTCTAGTCTCAGCCTCTGCCTTTCTCTTTTCTTTAATTAGTTCTTCAGCCTTGCTAGCCTGATCAACAAGTACTACGAACTCTTTCAACTCAAGAATTCCCACAAATACTTTGATGTCTTCGTTGATTCCGTCTTCAAATCGTCTTCACATTTTAGCCTCTGAAGGAATACATTCTCTAGCATACTTACTCAACCGAACGAACTCCCTTTCATACTTAGCAACTATCATGTTGCCTTGTTTCAACTCAAGAAACTCTTTACGCTTCTATTCAACAAATCTTTTACTGATGTATTTCTTCTGAAATTCTTTATGAAAGAACTCCCAAGTCACTTTCTCTTTTGGTACCACTGAAATCAATGTCTTCCACCAATAATAGGCTGAATCTCTCAACAAGGATATAGCACGTTTTAAGAACTCTTCAGGTGTACAAGACAATTCATCAAATACCCGAATAGAATTCTCAAGCCAAAATTCTACTTTCTCGGCATCATCATCAACATTTGCCCTGAATTCATCAGTCCCTTGCTTGCGAATTCTGTCAACTGGGGTTCTATAAAATTTCATCAGAGCCATACCTTGAGGCATTGGGGGTACAGGTTGAGGAATCGGGGGAGGTTGTTCAGCATTCGTGTTTGTACGAATGAACTCGGTGTACCCTGCATTCATCATCTGGAGAAAGGCTTCTCGAGCCCCTTCTCCTCCTCATTGACTAATAGTAGGAGGTCGGTTTTCAGTTGGCACTGTCCCTTCAGCAGGAGCTAGCGTATTGCTCTCTACATTGTCAGCCACAGTTGGATCGAGATCCATTTACTATAAAAAAATCATTTTAAATGTCAGGAGTCATCACACTATCACAATATATATATGGCATTTATAGCAAAACCCGTACATACGCCACGTTAGTCCGAGAACCGATGAAATCGTAGCTCTGATACCATTAAATGTAACACCCCCTTACCCGAGACTATCGTCAGAGTTGAGCACGAGGCGTTAAGACTTAAATTATCACTTAAACAATTTCAAACAATTTATTTCACCTTTCGTAATAAACTGTCCATGTGCATCACAATCGCTAAAAAAATCATATCTCGAGTTACGAAACTCAAAATTAAAATCTGTAAATTTTCCTTGAAACTAGACTCATATATTTATTTACTAATTGTTTTCCAAAATTTTTAGTCTGGCCAATTAGTACAGTTTATTAGTTAAAATTTCCCCTGTTTCAATGTTTGACTGCTCTGACCTCTGTCCACTACAAATCAATTTTCTCTCTGTACAAAATTTAGATGACTATGCTGTTTATTTATCTTAAAAGTAGACTCAATAAGGAATCTATACGTGTAAAGTATGACACCTAATTATTGTTTTACAATTTTTAGTAAATTTCTAAAGTCAGAATAGGGGATTCAGAAATCGCTCTGACCCTATTCCACCAAGACTCAAGTTTCTCATAAAATACAACTCATTTACCTGTTTTGTCTTCCATATGAAAATAGACTCAATAAGCTTAAATTTCATATTTTATTCATCATCTAATTCTGTCTCTACTATTTTTAGTGAGTTTTCAAACTCACGTCATTACTGTTGTATGATACTGTTTTATAGCAAATTTCACCATTTTATGAATTTCCATAGATTAGATAGCACATTAAGTATACATAACCCCAAATATGATCTTGATTACCCATTCCAATGGCTAATCATTACCAAACATATCTTTACCACCCGATAGCCATATCATAAGATCATATACACAAAATGATTATAATGCTATACATGACATAGTCAAAATATGCAAGCCACTATACCAAAATGGTCCACGGATAGTGTGAGCGAGCCTCTGACCGTTCCCAATTTCTGAGCTGGCTTGTCAAAACTACAAAGAATGGAAATGAGGGACTAAGCATAAATGCTTAGTAAGGTCACATGTAAATAGCAAGTAACATAATCATGCAATCCAACATAAAACATCATTTGTATAAATATCACCAAGACATTCATGTTACATTTGCATTTACTATCTTACCACGATTTCATCATACCAAGTTCTCAACCCGAGGGTTTAAGATCATACTTGTCCTAATTTTCTCATTCATCACACTTACCAACATGTCACCTTCGTCTTAAGTATTCTCCTTATTCACTTAAGATTCACCCGTTGAACACATCGAAATATAATTTGGATACACGGATTGCATGCACATAAGTGTCATACTCGCAGCTAGACAAACTTAGTAGCCTGCAGAAATTATGTAGCCAAGCTACCATGTAACCCGCCCATTAGCGAACTTGGACTCAACTGAACGAGCTCGGGTGTTCGCATCCATAAGTGAACTCGTACTTAACTCAACGAGTTCGGATGCCTACTTACATCTCACGAACTCGGACTCAACTCAGTGAGCTCAGAACTCAAATATCCTAGTGACATGTCACTTGTATCCTAATCTATTCCCAACGTTCAAATGGGATTTTCCTCAATCACACATCTTTGTTGTCTTCCACGGAATGTCAGAACCGATACTTGGTAGTATTTCATATTTATCAAATAGCTCACATAATTTGCATATTACTAAATAATAATCCACAAAGGATAATATTTCATGATAATAATTATCATATCATATAAATAGCATTAAATTACTTAAAATGACAATTATGTTACTACATTTACACATGAATTTACCTCGGTACAAAATGTTAGAAATCGAGCCTATTCCTCATAAAATTTACTTTTCCCTTGATCACGACTCGAATCTTGTTTCTCTTGTTCTAAAATAACAAATTTAGCTTATTTAATACTCACATTTATTAAAACAGTCCTTGACTCAAACTTTGGAAAAATTACATTTTTGCCCCTAAACTTTTACATACTTACACTTTTGACCCAAGGCTAGGAAATTAAACTTCATCCTATTTTCTTATGTTTTATGACATGCTGATCATTTTTCCCGTCTATGGCAACATCAAATTCTCACTCTAACATGTACTTATGAACATTAGGTATTTTTACTGATTATGTCATTTTACTCGTTTTCACGTAAAATCGCTTAGCAAAAGTTGTTTAACACAATTTCAAGCTTTATATTATATTATAAAACATCAAAATAAACACATTTCACCTATTGGTATTTTTCCAAATATAAACCCTAGGTTAAATTATTGCTAGAATAAGCTTAATCAAGTTACCGGGACTCTAAAAACGTAAAGAACATCAAAAACGGGGCTAAAATGGACTTACAATCGAGCTTGGAAGCTTGAAAAACCCTATCTATGTCTTCCTTATGTGAAAATTGGCCAAGGGGTTGAAGATAGTCAAAAAATTGGCTTTTAATTTTGTTTTAAATTCATTTTAATAACTAAATGACCAAAATGCCCTTAATTAAAAACTATGGTGTTTTATCTTCCTTTAGGTATTTTTGCCCAAACTAGTATAATGGTCTAATTACTATCCAAGGACCTCCACTTCAAAAACCCATTACTCACCAGTACTTAGTACCTTTGTGAACTAGAACACACATTTTACATCTTTTGCAATTTAGTCCTAAATATCAAATTGGACCCTCTATCGATAAAATTTCTAAACGAAATTTTCACACAATCCTGAAATCATGCCATAGACCTTAAAATGATAATAAAATAATTATTTCTATCTCGAATTTGTGGTCCTAAAAGCACTATTCAGATTAGACCCTAATTCGGGATATTACAAGTGTCTTTAATAACTCCTAATAGTTGCGTACCACTTCTAAGTGTAATAGCTTTACACTGTTCATTTCCTTGAGATCACAAATTTTTGGTTTTAGTTGGCAGTTGTCCTTATGGTCTTGAGCTTAATGCTTTGGCAATTCGCCCCACTTGAATCTCTAAAGCTCTTAATGATGCTGCTCGACTTTGGATGATAGCATCATTCTTAGACATGTATTCCTTCAGTATATCTTCCATCAATGAAGAACTCGAAGCTAAATTTTGCTGAACATTTTGCTGTGGCATGAGTTGATTGTATCCAGATGGTGCACCAACAACATATAATCGAACAACATTACTAGAATTTCCCCCTTGATTACTCCAACTGAGGTTGTTATGTTACTTCCACCCCGTATTATATGTGTTGAAATATAGGCTGTTGTTTGCTAAGATTAAAATTTCTCATCTAATAAACTGATGTTGGATTCAATGGGAATTCATCAAAAACATGATCTTCTTCGCAGAAAAGACATGCTAACTCGGCTGCTTTTCTTTCCTAGACTACAGTTGGTCTTTTTAGTGTTTTAATCATATTCGTTAAAGATGATACCTGAGCTATTAGGGAAGTGATCGCATCAAGTTTTGTTGCTCCAGAAACTCTTCTACCAGTCCCTACTATGGTAGTGGGGGATTGATAATCAGTGTTTGCTATCCCTTCCAGAATTTCATTTGCTTCATTATATGATTTATCGAACAAAGTCCCATTGGCAGATGTGTCAACAACCACCCTTGTATGTGCATTTAATCTATTGTAATACATTTCCATTTGTGTCTAATGTTGAAAACCTTGCATCTGGCATTTTCTAATTAACTCCTTGAAAAACTTTGATGCTTCATATAATGTTTCATCCGTAGGTTGTCGAAAGGACGTGACATCGTTGCTCAGTTTGGCATTCATGTTTAGAGATTATATCTCAGCAGAAACTTCTGACAAAGTTCATTCCAAGATGCCACAGTACCTAACAACAATGCATTTAACCATGCTCTGGCATGCTCTTGTAATGAGTTAAGGAATAAGTTCAGTTTCAAGGCATCTTCAGGAAAACCTTACTATTTGAATGAAATGCAGACTTCCAAAAAGAGTCTTAAATGTGACATTGGATCCTCTGTAGGCAATCCACTAAATTGACCTACTGTTTGTAACATTTGATACATCACTAGCTTTAACTTAAAATGTTGAGCCTGAATATGTGGCCTGACAATTCCTGGATTCAAATAATCTAAGATTGGAAATACTTGTTCTTTGATGGGTCTATCTCTATCATCTATTATTCAAGGAATATCAGTATTCCTTCCTTCTTGATGTAATAGACCACAAGGAGCCTTGTTGAGCAATACAGAAAATCCAAGGAGTTTGGGTAAGGAACATTGCAAGATAGTTACATTATGAAGTGGTAGGATTTTGGAACCCAAGTTTGGAAATTTGTACAATCCAAGTTATCAATCGAGGAACCGTCTAAGCTTGAAATAAAGGTACTTTCATCACATTTAAAATACGTTTATTTAGGTAACTGTTCTACTTTATCTGTGATTATTTCAGTAAAACTGACAGAACATCAAGAGGAGCAATTGATTGTTGTTCTAAAGAAATTTAAAAAGGCAATTAGTTGGAGCATAGTTGAAATACGTGGTATAAGCCCCTCCTTTTGTATGCATAAGATTACTTTAGAGGAGGTGAAGGAGGTAGAATGGATGGGATAAAGAGACTTAGCCCTATCATGAAAGATGTAGTACAGAAAAGGGTAATCAAATGGCTAGATGTGGAAATTATCTACCCCATCTCAGATAGTTCTTTGGTAAGTCTAGTACAATGTGTACCAAAAAAAGGTGGAATCACGATTGTCGAGAATGAATGTAACAAAATAATCCCAATGAGAACTGTCATAGGTTGGAGAATCTGTATTGACAATAGAAAGTTGAACAAAGCCACTCGTAGGATCATTTTCTGTAACCTTTTATGAACCAAATGTTAGATCGACTGGTAGGTAACAAATTTTACTACTTTTTATATGGATATTCGGGATACAACTAGATAGTTGTAACCCTGGAATACCAATATAAAACTACTTTTACTTGCCCATATGGTACATTTGCTGTTAGGCAAATTTTTTTTAGCTTATGTAATGCATTTGCCACATTTCAACAATGTATGATGGTAATTTTCAATGATATGATTGAAAATTTTGTTAAGGTTTTCATGAATGATTTTTCTATTTTTTTCGTAACACTCATGATGTTTGTTTAAGTAAGTTGGAGAAGGTACTAAAAAGATATGAAGAGACGAATCTTGTCCTTAACGGGGAGAAATGGCATTTTATGGTTAAAGAGGAAATTGTCTCAAGACATACAATTTCAAAAAATGAGATTGAAATGGATAAAGTAAAGGTGGATGCAATTGAAAGATTACCACCTCCAGTTAGTGTGAAAGGAGTTAGAAGTTTCTTAGGCCATATCAATTTTTATCGTAGGTTTATCAAAGATTTTTCAATTATGGTTTTAGAAAAAGATATTGTTTTTGAGTTTAACAAATCATGTTTAGAAGCTTTTAAGGAATTAAAAAGCCAGTTAGTTTTAGCCCCAATAATTGCTACACCTGATTAGAACTCACCTTTTGAGTTGATGTGTGATGCAAGGTTGGAGCTGTGATGGGTCAAGGAAGAAACAAAGTCTTTCATCCTATCTACTATAGAAGTAGAACTTTCACAGGAGTCCAGCTCAATTATACGGTAACTAAAAGAGAACTCTTTGCTATAGTTTTTAGTTTTGAAAAGTTTTGTTTATATCTTATAGGTACCCAAGTTAGAGTGTTTACCGATCGTGCAGCTATTAAGTATTTACTCACGAAGAAAGATGCTAAACCAAGGCTAATTGGTTGGATACTTTTACTCCAAGAATTTGACGTTGAGATCCAAGACAGAAAAGGTGTTGAAAATCAAGTAGCTGATCATCTGTTGAGGCTAGAACAAAATGAGGTAAGAACAAAATGAGGTAACTTATTCACTTGTTCCAATTAATGACAATTTTCCTTGATTTGAATAACACATCTTCCAATACTCCTTTCTGATGCATTGAAGATATGTCAACCAATTATAGTGTAATTTGTGTGTTCTTGAGGTCCCCTAATCCAAGTTTTTCACATATAGATAGAGGCATTAAATTAATGTTGGCTCCTAAATCACATAGAGCATTATTTAAATGGATGCTCCCTATGTTTATGGGGATTGTAAAACTTCCTTTGTGTTGTAGCTTTTGGAGAACCTATTTAGATATAATAGCATTATCGAAAGCACTGATATTAACTTGTTCACTTGCCTTAATTTTCCTACACCTACACATAATCTCTTTTAAGAATTTGGCGTACTTAGGAACTTTTTCAATTATTTCAATTAAAGGTAGGTTGACATTTAATGTTTTAAACAAGTTAAAAAAACTTACGAACTCGTCTTAGTCTCATTTTTGTATCTCTACTAATAATGAAGGAATGGCACCTCTATGATCTCAAGTTTTTTGGTCTATTCTTTCTCCAGATCATGTTTTAGTTCAATTACCTATTTCAGCTCTAGTTCTTTGCCAGCCTCTCGAGGGTCCTCCTAAAGATCATTGGCACTCTCTCTTGTCTTCTCTTATGTTAGAGTTTCTAGGCTACTCAGGATTTTTCCCGAATGGAGTACGATTGCTTTCACTTGCTCCTTCCCTTCCTTTCAAGGATTATTTTCAGTATTAATAGGAATGTCAGTGCCAATTAGTTTTTGATGTCTTTCATCATACTCATCAAGTGTGTAACCTCTCAAACTAGGCCTAGACGTTATGACTCAATCTAAGTGATTACATGGGCCGTAGGTACGGTGAAAACTTGAGTTGAAGGAAATTGGTTTAACCTTTGGAAAACATGTACTAGAAATTCTCTTAAATACAAGGTTTTTAATATAAATTTGAAAGAAATCTTAGTTAATATTTGTAAAACAACTTGATGATCCTCTAATTCAAATTTGATAAATTGAGTTTGCAGAAAATAGTTTCTTAGGAAAAATGTTAAATTATTCAATCCATAATATAAAAATCCATGCAAATTGCCCAATGTCCAAAATTTAAAATCCCTGGACACGGTTCAACAATATATCGCAAAATAAAATCTCAAATAAGAGTTATAAAGTCCATAAAATTCCAAAAGATAATAAAAATCCATAATCATGAAAACCATTTTCTAAGAGCATCTATGATGACCGATTCCGAGTCTTAACCACGAGGATTACCTAAAACACACAAGTAATGTGGGAGAACTTTAAAAGGCATAACGTGATATCAACACAAATATATTTGCATACATATCAAAATATATGAATCAAACATCATAATATTCATGACTTATAGCATTGATACTTATGCAAGGACATAATGATGGATATTTAGAAACAATGCACATTTTATAAAAAAAAGGCTCCTACTCATCTCCGCTACACACCACATATCAAGTTCCCTAGAACTTGTTCATCCATAACACCATTAGTGGACAAGCCACCACTGATTTGCAGATAAATTGCCACTGATAACACTTTTATGGACGATCCACCATTGATATGCAAATATACTGCCACTATTAAATTTTGTGGACAAGCCACCACTGATTTGCATATATACTGCCACTGCTTCCACCTTTCACAAAATATCACCCATGCATGTGATATGAAAATTTCACTTTTAAACACATTTGAATCGCTTTTAATACTTAGGCATGATGATATGCTTGCAGAATCACATTTCACTAGTCATCACTTTAACATGTTTAGTTATTCATGTTAGATTTAGGTTTATTTCAATTTATTTAGTTTATTAATATTATTATACTCGGAGTACGATCCTTAGGGTACTTACCTACTTCGTTGTAATTATATTAAAACCTGACTAGTATACTTGTGGACACCGCCTCCATTGCATATATTTTGTAGCAATATACACACTTTGGACATTACTACGTTTGGAGGTAGTCTAGTTGTTGGCATCGTTGCTGGGGATTACGATGGTGGTAACTGTTATTGAATCAATTACTTGTAAATAATATTAATGGAAAGACGAACGATCTAGATAGTGTACTAATCTTTATATTCATTAATTGTTTTTCTCAAATTTTTTTTATTTACCTTACTAGAATATTTAATTATGGAAAATTTTGATTATAGGTAGTTTAATGATGAAGGACTTCTTAGGATGAAGAATGGAACTACATAAAATGTTGGTCGAACGGAGTCATGACAAACCATTGGAGCAATGATAACGAGTGTGAGGATAATGAGTACTCATACGAACCTCTTTATGAGTCACACATCACTGAAAATTATATGCCTAAACACTCAGATGAGCTTCTTTATGATTTTCATAAGATGCCCTGATGCGAAACTATGGAGCTGTCCAATTTAGAAATATTATCAAACATGTCATACATGATGGAACAAATGAAGAAAATGCTATAAGAAATATCTAAGACGCTACCTCTAAGGGAAGAGGTCATGCATGATATTCCCAACCTTGATCCAGATGATTGCTGTATTTTTATTGACCACTCTGAACTAAATAGTAGCAGTCAACAAGAGTTTGGAAGTATAGATCATAGGGATGAATTGAATATGGCTGAAGAGGATTCTGATCCAATTTATGTAGAATCAAATATAACAGTAGGACTAACCACTAACATGGAGCTCAAACCAATTCTGAATGAAAGTGTAGAAGAGCCAATGTAGGCATAACAAAGAAGGTACCAGTCGAAGAGATTGAGGAGTTCGACTCACTCTCATCCATCAAGAGCAACAAAAGTCAAATGACCAAAACTTCATGCGACATGGAGGGGATGAAGCTTAAGGCAATAATACCCTAGAAAATGATTTGGGGTTGGCTTGGATTTGGTACCAAATTGTTTGTAATGTGGATATTGCGTTGGTAAAAAATAAGGCAATATCGTTGGAATCGAATGAAGAGGTTGGTTCATACACATTAACAAAGGGACAAACATCATATTAAAGTGTCGAGAACCAGCTGGAAGTTCTCCTATGGTGGCGATATGGATTGTCCCAGTTTTTAAAGAACTTCTATTTCATTCTTTAAATTTTTTTATTTTTTTATTTTATTCATTTATTTGATTTTTAATCTTAATTGTGTTTAATTTTTTGTCCGATAACATGTTTATATATTATGGAGTGACAGAACCAAATTTTTTTTAGAAAGTAAGAAACTGGGCTCGATGTCACGAGATTACACCCTAATGTCGCGACATCAAAGACAGAATGCCACCTTGCGACATTGAATAGCCAAGTTCATCCAAATACTTCTTTTGACGTTCTGTCCTCCATTGTCAACATGAAGTTCTATCCTCCATTATTGGCACTTCTTCTTTTTTCTTTTTATTTCTCTTACATTATATTCAACAGTTCTTTTTGTATAAGTTTTTAGGTACGTTTTCATCAGCCTGGAACACAAAAATCCCGAGATTATCATGACAACAAGGATTTGACTTACTTAGAGAAGTTTTCTTGTTTGAACTTTAATTATTTTACATCAGGGATAATGTATGTTCTAAAGTGTGGGGGAAATACATAGGATTAGGTTTTTTTATTTGTTTGATTACTTTGATTTAGTTAATTATTTAATTACCAAAAAAAATTGTTTTTGTTTTTGTTTTTGTTGTATGGTGCTTGGATTATATTAATACTGTGAATAGTGATTGAAAATAATAAAAAATTAGTGATTTTTGTCAAGCATGAAATTTTTTATTGATATAAGATAAGTTGATTATATTTAAAGGAAATTGATTAGGTTACTTAGTTAAATTGCATAATAGATTAAAAGTACCTAAGTAAGAATGTTTGATGATGGCATATGAGATATAAGTCTTATAAATAGTCATAGAGACATGAATGCTTGAATTGATTATTATTCATTCAGATTAAATTGAAGCTTGTAAAAGATTATGTATGGTGGGATGTTTAGGGATGACCTAATGTAACACCCTTCACCGTATTCAATGTCGGAATAGGGTTACAGAACATTATTGGACATTTTAAAACAGTTAAACAATAAATTTCATATAAATATTCAAATATCATATAATCATCAATAAACATCAATCAAATCATCCCTAATACGAGCCTACGAGGCTCAAAACTTGCATTCAGGGTGGTTTAGGACTAAACTGATAACTTACGAAATTTTTGAAACACATAGAAAATTTTCCAGTATATAGGGGAACACGCCCGTGTGGCCCGACCGTGTGTCTCACACGGCCAAAGACACTCCTGTGTCACAGGCCGTGTGGACATTCAAAATGGAAGCACATGGCTATGTTCCAGCCCGTGTCCTACCCCGTGTAACTCTCTGACTTGGGTCACATGACCAAAACACACGCCTATGTGGCTTGCCCGTGTGCCCTAAAAATGGCAACACACGCCCGTGTGCCAGGCCGTGTGCTAGGCCATGCCAAACCTATAGGGTATACTGACTTATACCATATGGCCAAGTCAGACACCCGTGTGCTGGGTCGTGTGGAGCATGCTGACTTGGTTTTTAATTCAAAACCAGGGGACACACGACCGTGCAACCTGACCGTGTGTCACACATGGCTGAGACACACACCCGTGTCTCTACCCGTGTGGACAAAAATAGGCTATTTACCAAGCCAATTTGCCACCCAACTTTGCAATACCTAAAACAATCCATTTGGCATCAAAACATGGCATATTTTAGCATTCATCTACTTTCAACCAAGCATAAATTATACCATTTCAAAACCAAAAAATACAAACCACAACAATACCACAATAGGTCATTCAAGTTCATACCAAAAACTTAAAATCTGAAATCATCAATATGAACACTTCAAATTTTGCATCATTTAGCCTAATCTCACAAACATACCAAACCCAATTCTCAACTATTTAATACCCCTAAATACCAAATATCAACAAGCATAACATAACCATAATCAAGCACATAACAAGAACCATTTACACAACCAAATCAACTAGAATAAGCCAACTCTCATGGCTATATACAAAACCAAATATTAAACATTTACAAGCCAACTCAAATGGCTAAATTAATATTTAACACATATGTACCAAAATGACCAAATTTCTATACATGCCATAAACTCAAAATACTTAAGTTCAAAAGTACCAAAGTGATAGTAGGATAGTGTGAAGAAGTCTCCGACAATCCTGAATCTGAGCTAGCATTGATTTCACTATAAAACATAGAAAAGAAACAAATTAAGCTCGTATGAAGATAATAAGAAAATCTAACCACTTAATTTATCATTCAAAACATGTATATAACATACCACAATTAAGTAACCACAATGTTAATATGTAATCAATCATCTATATAACCATGAGTTCAGTTATTTCATAAGTTCGATGCATATACAGTTTCCGTACATACCTGTTCTGATACGTATCTATTCTCACCATTTCATATCTTTGATATACTCGTTGAACCATTTGGAATGATACAGGATACTTGGGAATCTTGCATCCTAAGTGCCAATATATATAGCTGAAGCTATCTCAATAAATCTAGCACCGAAGTGCCAATACATAGTCAAAGCTACCTTAATATCATATCTCAATAGTGCTCACTCTCGAGCTATCAACGAGTCTGCTCACACAAGCTGACGGCCATGATGTAGCTACATGGTGCTACTTACACAAGCTGACGAGAATCTGCAACACATGCTGGATAACTCTGTCACCGGTAGGAGGTATGGACCAGCACCCAAACAATAATAACCCCTAATGACATTTCATTCGTATCCTAATCTATTCCTAAGGTTCAATCAGGATTTCTCTTTGCCAAATTGTCGTCGAATGTGTCTGTAAGGTCATTTTTACAATTTATGCAATATCACGCATTTAAAATACAATTATAACAATGCTTATTACATACGAACTTACCTCAAATGTAAAAACATCGAATTAAGTCGATTAATCCGTAACTTTGTTCTTTCCCTAATCTAAATTCGTATTTCACCTTTCTTGATCTAAATATAATCAAAATTAACTTATCTAATAATCTCCCTATTCAATTTAATCAAAAAACACAAATTAAAGCATTTTTATATTTTTACCCCTAACATTTCACATTTTTTTAAATTTAGTCATTATTTAATAAAATCACAATTATATGTAATTTAACCTAAACCCATGCTAGCTGAATTTCAATTAGGTCCCTAACAGCCCATATTTTTCATTTATTTCACAAATTAATCGCCAAATTTACACATTTCACAATTTAACCTCTAATTGACAATTTTGTCAAAAATCACTTTACAAATGTTGTTTATCTAACAACAAGTATGCATTTTTTACCATTAAACATCAAAATAGCTCAACATTCATCAATGGAAAAACCCTAAACCTTTAACAATTTTTCAAAATAGTCCCTGGACTAACTAGATTAAGTTGCAACGATCTCAAAAACGTAGAAATCATTAAAAATGAGACAAAAATCACTCACCAATTGCACAAATGATCTTCGCCAAACCCTAGCTTCAAAAATGGCTATTTCTTCTTGATAAATTCGACTAATGAAGATGAATGAATAAAATTTTATGTTTTTGTTTTATTAAATTATAACTTAGTTACTCATTTACCTTTTTAATTGTAACACCCTTTACCTGCGTTCGACGCCGGAACATCGTACAAAATCGAGACATAATTTTTACATCCAAATTAAACTTTTCAATTTTCATCATTAAGTCCTTGATATGGATCTACGAGACCCAAAACATACTATGGAAGCGGTCCAGGACTAAATCGAGAACTTTGGAAGACATTGGAAAATTTCTTGAAAATACGGGCATAGGCCCGTGTCCAAGGCCCTGTCCTTCACACAACCATTCACATGCCACATTTCCATACTTAGTCACTACACACTCATTCAACCAACTCATGCCTCTCACAAAATGCATCATCGTAACATATAACTTAACTAATATTAGCCAACATCAGTGGCCTTATACAAAATGAGTTATCAAATATTAAAGGCCAACATTTTCAGCCAAATTAATTATGACATATAACCAAATAACCAAGTCATCTATACATGCCATAATTCAAAATATGAATTTCAAAATACCAAAAGAATGATGATAGCGTGGATGGATCTCCGACGATCTCCGTACCCCGAGCTAGCTTGGTGACACTATAAAATGAAAAAAACGGGAGGAGGTAAGCTATATAGCTTAGTAAGCCCGTATGAAACTAATAAACAATTTATTAACATGTTTTCACCAATTCTCACAATATGTTCTCAAGGTAATACAATCATAATGCACATAATTCCACTATTTACATATGTTCATATCAAGTTGTCCATTCGAGTCATAGTCACTAAATTATTTATAGCTTAGGGTACAAAATTCAAAATTAAGATCTGCTTAATGTCTTTGAAACTAGACTCATATATGTTTTTACCATAAAATTTTCAGAATTTATGGTTTATCGAATAAATATAGTTTATTCTTTAAAGTCACCCCTATTTTGCTGCTAAAAATTATAAACCCTCTTCACTAAAAATTAGTTATTTGCTCATATGGGATTTAGATGATGTTCATTTTTGTTTCTTTTAAAAATAGACTTATTAAGGATTTTAAGCATCTAAATTATAACCCATAATTATTTTTTAAAAATTTTTAATGATTTTTCCAAATCAGAACAGGGGATTCCAAAATCATTCTAAATCTATCTTACAAAAATTCAAATATCTCATAATATGAAATTCTTTTGCTTACATTATTTCCTTTATATCAAAATAGACTCAATAAGCTTTAATTTCATATTGTATTCAACCTCTAATTCGATTTTTGGTGATTTTTCAAATTCACACAACTACTGCTGTCCAAAAATGTTTTATTACTAAATTTCACTCTTTCATGTTTTCTTCGTAGTAACTTTCATTGTAACACTTACTCCATATCAATCTTACCAAAGTTCGATCACATATCGAGTGTATTACTCATAAGTTTACACACACGTACTTGCACTTATTTGTCACATAGTCATATTCAATTACACCTAGTCATTTTCCATTGAAACATTAGAATAATAACGGATACCCAGTGGCTAGAACATAGTACCTCCCTTGTAGTCAAAGCTACCTTATTCACAAAGTGGCCTTCACATAGTACGACACTTGTGACCAAAGCTATCTTTCTTCACAAAGTGGCCTTCACATAGTACCACCCTTGTGACCAAGCTATCTCTTCTCAAAGTGGCCTTCACATAGTACAACACTTGAGTCACTAGTGACATGTCACTTGTATCCTATTCTGTTTCTAATGTTCAACAGGGAAATTTCTCACTTTTCGATACTTGTCAATTTCATTCAATATTCAGCCACATATAAAGCATAATAAAATGTGATAACGTAAGTAAAAATGATGCATTATTTATATACAAACTTAATTCGATGCAAAATATGACGAATTTGCAATTTAGTCCACAACCTTTTCCTTTCCTCGATCAACGTCAATTCCTCATCTTTCTTGATAATCGAGCTTGGAAGCTTGAAAAACCCTAGCTATGTCATCCTCATCTAAAATTTGGCAAAGGGGTTGAAGATGGACAAAAATTGGCATTTAATATTGTTTTTAATTCATTTTAATAACTAAATGACCAAAATGCCCTTAATAAAAAACTTTGAAACATGCCTAACCATGTCTATTTTTGTCCACGAACTTAACCAATGGTCTAATTACCATATAAGGACCTCCAATTTAAAATCTCATAACAATTGGACACCTCTAGCATGTAGAACTCAACTTTTGCATTTTTTACAATTTAGTCCTTTTGACTAAATTCAGTGCCCAAACGTCGAAATTTTTGAACGAAATTTTCACGAAATCATTTGTCAAATTGTAGACTGTAAAAATAAAATAAAAAATAAATTTTCTTACGTCGAATTTGTGGTCTCGAAACTACTTTTCTGATTAGGCCTAAAATCAAGCTATTACAACTCTCCCCTTTTAGGATTTTCGTCCCCGAAAATCTTACCAAACAAGAAATTAGAGCATTTTACTCATAGTTTCTTGTAACTCACTGAAGATTCTCCTTCAAGGTAGTATATTCCAAAAACACACTATCATCGGATCTAATATCTAAAATCCTAAACTTTCCAATCTGCATGTCCGTCATGTCGGTCTGAAGCTATTTTCAACTTTCACAAATTACTTTCACTTTTCTCAAAATCACGAATCAAATCAGCATCATAAATCTCTTTCTAATCATCTTTTAACTTTAGCACATAGTGTCGGAGCATATTAACAAAGGTCAGGATTACTTTATTAGAAACACATAAACTCAACCGATCTGTTAAAATAAGGAAGCCGTACATGCCGAAATGATGATGCGGACTTTTAACAAATGATTTACCATAATCCAAATAACATTTTCGTTTTTTGACGATAAAGATAATCCTGATATGAAATCTATAGTAACCCTATCTCATAACACACCAATATTATCACTGACTGTAATAGTCCTGAATGCTCTTGTTATTCGACTTTAACTTGTTGACAAACCAACATCTAAACACAGAATTAGAAATATTGGTTTCCATGCCCGTGCACCAGAACATTTACTTCAAATAACTGTACATTTTGTTACTCTTTGATTGAATAGACAAGCTACTATTGGACCTCGTACAAATTTTTTGCATAATAACTGAATTCTTCTATAAGAAATTTCCATTTTAGAACAATGATAATAATGACAAGAATCAGGTCCCTTCTAAAATTTAAAATTGAAGTCGATTCACTCTGAACTCATTCAGATTACCATTCATTAACACATTTATAAGCTTTTCAAACTTGCAGAGAAAACATCGCTTTAGTTTTTAATTTATCTGAATCGGATCGTCACCAAATAAGATCAATCACATGACCAATATTCACAAAATAATCAAGATTTTCCAATCAAGCATCTCTAACCGTACTTGTCTTTCCAAAGGTAAATCGATTATTACTCACAATCTTTAGAAATTTCCCAAACAAGTTAGTCAAAGATCCTTGCAACCGTATTAGATTAAGAAAACAAATATCCTGATCAAACGCATTGACTCTAATCAAACTTACCTGTGAAAAGAGGACTATCATACAATTTGGGCTTGAGCTTCCATCATTTATACCTTTGCCGATGTTAATTCCTTACATGAAAATTAGAGAAATCCAGATACTAGAATCACCACGTTCCTAGAATCGAACCAAAAATATAATCATAATAGACATAATTATCACAAGCCAGAGAACACACTTTAAAGATAAACCATAATTGATAGTTCACAAAATAAGAATAATAGGAAAAACTGAGATAAAGAAATCTAAGATACGATACCACAGTAGAAGTCTGAGAACGTAACTCATAAGAAATAATAAAGATTTGATGATTCCTCATAGAAAACCAGAAGAAAACAATGCTTACCGGCTTTGGAATTCCATTATAATAGAGATAATATATTTTTTGAATATATAAAACAAAACCATAATCAGTAGAAATAGAAGAATAGTCTTATATAATTTTTTTACTATCGACTTCATTCCAACGTATAAAATAGAATCCTGAATACATAAAGAAATGTTGATCATAAACCAACATGACAAACAGGGCTTTCGTCTAACATTTTAGTTAACTAGCATTCTCATACAATAAGAATTTCATCAGAAAACGAGCAATTACATATGCCTCTGAGAATATATGAGCACATAGAATGTCCAGAAGAGATAGTCATAATTACTCAACTGTAACTGTCACACACAGACATCTTTACAACTCAAATATCATTTCTCTGACTAATTCTGTCATCATGAACCCTGTATTATTCCGTTCACTAATGAAAATCGATCTAGGAGAATTTCCAGCAAATACATACTTTAGACATCATACCTAATTGAGTCGATTAACCAAGACTAACTTTTTCTTTAACTATGACATCATGCAATCCTAATGATCTTTAGAACATTTTGATATCTCATTAGAACTGTTTGTACTTGCTAAACCATTCTCATCTTTGATCACATTATCAATTATTCCATCATTGAACTCTTTTGTTTCACACTTATGAGCTCATTCAATATAAATCTCATAACTCTTATGGCATATAGCTCTATTGGTAAGGGAGGTGAGGTCGTAAAGCCTCTAACACAACTTTCATGATTACACACATATGACTTAGAAGCCATCATTAACATAATATCATCACAATCATATAATTCACTTCAGGAAAATTTACATACATATTTATGTCACACGAACTTACCGGTTGCATTTATTCAAACAAGTGTACATAAATATACATTGCTTCAATTTGAGTAAGATCACTTATCACATTCACTTAATCAACAAGTTAGGAACATAACATCATATGATTACCAAGCAAACATAGACAATCTTCTCACAATGAAAACTTTCATTCCATTTCACTTTTTTCATGTTTCTCAGCTTATGCCAATTTCAGTTTGCACATCATAACATACAAATCATGAATTTTTATTCATGCCTTGTCAAGTTTCGAACCATCATAAACACATTTTCAAATATCTTAGTACTACTTTCAACATTGTCAAAATATCTCGGTTGGAAGGCATGTCTGTCTCAACAAGACAATTTTATCAAGATCGGGAGATATCACACTATCACAAGTTATATGGCATGTATAGTTAGACTCACACACACGATACGTTCATTTGAGAACCGACTAAACCATAACTCTGATACCACTAAAATGTAACACCCCTTACCTGTGTTCTACACTCGAACATGGTACGAGACATTTCCAGAACATACACATGCAATCGTACAAATCGAGACATAATTTTTACATCCAAATTAAACATTTCAATTTTCATCACTAAGTCCCTGATATGGATCTACAAGGCCCAAAACATACTATGAAAGTGGTCCAAGACTAAACTGAGAACTTTGGAAAACATTGGAAAATTTCTTAAAAATAGGGGCATATGCCCTTGTCCAAGGTCGTGTCCTTCAGAAAACCATTCACATACCACATTTTCCATACTTAGTCATTACACACTCATTCAACCAACTCATGCCTCTCACAAAATGCATCATCATAACATATAACTTAACTAATATTAGGCAACATCGATGGCCTTATACAAAATGAGTTATCAAGTATTAAAGGCCAAAATTTTAGGCCAAAACAATTATGACATATCAAAAAATAACTAAGTCCTCTATACATGCCATAATTCAAAATATGAATTTCAAAATACCAAAAGAATGATGATAGTGTGGATGGATCTCCGACGATCTCCGTACCCCAAGCTAGCTTGGTGACACTATAAAATGAGGACATGGGAGGAGGTAAGCTATATAGCTTAGTTAGCTTGTATTAAAATAATAAGCAATTTATTAAAATGTTTTCACCAATTCTCACAATATGTTCTCAAGGTAATACAATCATAATGCACATAATTCCGCTATTTACTTATGTTCATATCAAGCTATCCATTCGAGTCATAGTTACTAAATTATTTATATCTTGAGCTACAGAATTCGAAATTAAGATCTTCTTAATGCTTTAGAAACTAAACTCATATATATTTCTACCATAAAATTTTTAGAATTTATGGTTTAGTGAATAAGTATAATTTATTCTTTAAAGTCACCCCTATTTTGCTACCGAACAATTCTTAACCCTCTTCACTAAAAATTAGTTATCTACTCATATGGGATTCAGCTGATGTTCATGTTTGTTTCTTTTAAAAATAGACTTATTAAGGATTTTAAGCATATAAATTATATCACATAATTATTTTTTACAATTTTTAATGATTTTCCCAAATCAGAACAGGGGATTAAGAAATCATTCTGACTCTGTCTCACAAAAATTCAAATATCACATAATATGAAATCATTTAGCTTACACCATTTCCTTTATATCAAAATAGACTCAATAAGCTTTAATTTAATCTCTTATTCAACCTATAATTTGATTTCCACCATTTTTGGTGATTTTTCAAAGTCACACAACTGCTACTGTCCAAAACTATTTTATTACTAAATTTCACTCTTTCATGTTTTCTTTGTAGTAACTTTCATTGCAACACTTACTCATATCAATCTGATTTTGAGTAAAAATGGGTTGTTACAACTCTCCTACCTTAGGAATTTTTGTCCCCGAAAATCTTACCCGTAAAGAGGTTAGGGTACTGTTTTCTCCTAGCTTTCTCAAATTCCCACGTAGCCTATTCGACCCCATGACATTGCCATAACACTTTCACCAAAGTTATGCGGTTATTTCTTAGTTATTTAACCACTCGAGCTAGAATTCTGATCAGTTCTTCGTTATACGACATATCAGGTTGAATTTCAATCTCTGCTAGAGAAATTACATGCGATGGATCCGATCAATATCGTCGCAACATCGATACATGAAACACGTTGTGAATCTTTTCTAATTCTGACGGTAACGCTAGCCGATATGCCACTGGCCCTATTCTTTTGATATTTTCATACGGCCTGATGAACCACGGACTCAAATTGCCTTTGTGTCCAAAATGAAGTATTTTCTTCCATGGAGATACTTTTAGAAATACATTGTCGTGATATGAAATTCAATGTCTTTACATTTTAAATCTGTGGATGATTTTTGTCGATCTGAAGCTGCTTTCAAACTGTTGCAAATTACTTTTACTTTCTCTTCAATCTCTCTAATAAAATCTACCCCGTGGATCTTTGTAACACCCCTAACCCGTATCCGTCACTCGAGTAGGGTTACGAGGTATTACTGATCAATACACATCATTTAACATACATAACTCATACATCTATGCATTCATACTCAAATACCATTTAATCACAAACACATTGTCCCTTATAAGGGCCTACGAGGCCTTAAATATGCTTTAGAAGTGGTTCGGGACCAAATAACATATGAAAATTTTTGGAAAATTAAAAAAAATTCAACCATACAGCGGTAACACGCCCGTGTAAACAGGCCGTGTGCCTCACACAGCTCCAGGCACGCCCGTGCCTCAGGCCGTGTAGAAATGGGGCATACATACTGACTTGTATCACACGGCTGAGGACACGCCCGTCTGCCAGGCCGTGTGAAAATTGGAGGGTATACTGACTAGGCCACATGGCCGACCACACGCCCGTGTGTCTAGGCCGTGTAATTCACTAACTTGATTTCTAAAGCATCATCAAGGGACACACGGCCGTGTTCGCACACGGCTGAGACACACACCTGTGTCTCTGCCCGTGTGGACAAAAATAGGCCATTCGCAAAGCCAATTTGCCACCCCAACTTCAATGTACCTATACAAGGAAAAATGTACAATTTCCATACACAAAGAGTAGCCAAATCAATCCCAATTCATGCATTATTCATGCTATACAAATACAACCACTTCACTTATTCAAATATATACCAAAACAACATGATCTTTAACCTTAATTCATACAACATACATACCAACTTAATATTCACAACTGAAAATCATTCTAAACTCAATTAATTTAGTCACTGTAATATATACTATTTAACTACCAATTTGACATAAAAATTCATACCCCAATAAGACCTTTCTCAAGCTTTCATCCACCATAATCCAAATAACCATTTTAACTTCCATAATGTCTTGGTTACAACCATGCCAAAGCAAGCCATCTCACAAGGCATAATAAACATCTTACAGAAGTCATTAACAACCATTTCTAATAGCCAAACACACATCAATATTAACATCATTTACAAGCCATGTAACACCTTGATTTTGGGCCTAAAAGTAATGGGTCTTGAGTTTGGGATCGGTTAGAAGGCCGTTTGAATAAAAGAAAGGTGTTTAAATATTTTATAATTGTGTGTTTAGTTTAATTGTTAAATTATTTAGGAAGGTTTGGTAGTGTGGAAAAAAGTCCTGGGTTCGATCCAAGGCTTTAGCAAAATTTTTCATTTTTTTTCTAAAGAACCCTGAGCATTAGGCGGAAGGCTTATTAATAAGGCCTGGTAAAATCTGACACAAAGAAGCATGTGGGCTAATGGCAAAAGGTGTGGGTAGTAAGCAGGAGGTCCAGGGTTCAAGTCCTGGCCTTGGCAAAATTGTTTTTATTGCGCATAAGATTAGTAGGGAAGCTAGCATTTAGGCTTTATAAATATGTTAGGTTGGAATTTGACACAAGGATGTGCTTGGCCCAGTGGCATGATGGCGTTAAGAGTAAGGAGAGGTGCTGGGTTCAAGTTGCAGCATAAGCAGAAGTTGTGGGTTTTTTTTAGACAACCTGGAGGTTAGCAGAAAGAGTTTATAATTAATTGGGGAGGAGAAATGACACAAAAGAGCTTGTGGCTTGGTGGCAAGGGACAAACAGCGTAGCCAAGAGATCAGGGTTTTGAATCTGAATGGTAGCAAATATTTTTAGAATAACCAGGTTGTGGATTAATAGGCCTTAAAAATAGTTAGGGATGGAATATGGCACATAAGTGCCTGTGGTGCAGTAGCGTGAAGCATGCTATGGTTATAAAAGGGAGCAAGTTTTAATCCCAGGCCTGGCAAAGTTTAAATTTTTATTCTTTAAGAAAACTGAGGCTTAGGCATATATGCCTTATAATTAATTGTGACCGAATGGTAGCGTGAGAAAGGATGTGGTGCAGTGGCCAGCAGTGTGTGGGGAGGTAGAGTAACCTTGAGGTCTGGAGTTCGAGTGGAGCCGCGCGCAAAGGAAGATTTTAATTTTGCTACTCAGGTGCTATACGGTGGAAGCAATTTGAATTCAATTCAAATTGGAATTTTTGGCTAAAATTAACGGGATTAGGATGAGGATTAAGGGTAGATATGATGGTGATAAAATTGGAGAATTTGAAGGGAAATTATCTTGATGAGTTTAAGTCAATTGAGGAGTGTAGGTGTATTTTTATTTATTTATTTTTTTAGTATAAATATGTGTGTCATACGGGCGAATAAAGGCATTTGTTGTTTTTGTGTGCTTTAGTCGCATATCACCTTCTCTTTTCTTTAAGCAAAATTCTTGATCATTTCTTCCCTATTTTAATCGAATCAATCTCTTCCCTCTTCAACGTAGCATACTGTTTCTTTTTCATTTAAAAGCTGATTCATACACTTTGGGGTTTTATTTCTTGTTGAAAAGCAATCTCGCAATCGGTAAGTGAAATAGATCTTCTTCGACTTTTGTTAAATATTTCTAAGTTCTTTTGTTTCTACACTCTTAAAAGCCGATTCTTCTTTATTCTTTCAAAAACTTTCTTTAACCTACGATTTCTCCATTTGTTTCTCTTTTTCCCTTTCATTCAAGAGTGTGATCGTTGATGGAAAAAGGGGGTTCTAGCAGAGAGGTTGGTATAGAGGCTCCTAAGTTTAAGAGACGTAAGGTGTCAGCCGTTAGGGACTTTTCGCCTGGATGCGAAAGGGGGACTACGTCAGGTTTCGAGTTACATAGGCAGATCGCAGTCGATTAATCTAGTCAAGGTAAGTATAGGTGGTTCTTCGGTAAGTAGTGGATTTATTTTGAATTAATGGAATGTGACTAATGGAATATAACGTTGAATATAGGGTCGGACGATTATGAATACTTAGTACTCCAACTGATAAAGTATGTACTTCTACCCTATGATAACTGGATATAAAGCCGAAGGTGTGTACACATACTGCATACACAAGTAGATCGGCAAAAGTCGAAATGCCAAAAAATCGAAATGCCGAAAAGCTGAAAATTTGACTACGGTAGTCTTTCGAGTGCGTGAACAGTCATGAGATGGAAACTGATAGGTTGTCTAAGGCCCCATGAGCAATTCCATGGGCTTGGGCTGTGAATTGGCCAACTGGGCCAAAATAGGCTTAATGGGCCCGATAGGCTGTTGGCCCATAATAGGCAAAAATTGATAATTGATGCAATGTGATGAAAAATCGTATGTGAGCATGACTATAAATGTGAATTGGGCCTGATGGGCTATATAAATGTGATTTGGACCTAATGGGACATATAAATGTGATTGGGCCTAGTGGGCTATATACAGTATGTGAAATTGACTGGGCTTTGTAAGTGGTTTTGGGCCTAGTATATGATGACTACATAAAACTTAAGTAATATATTGCGGCCATGGACAAGTCATAAGGTTAAGGGTGGTAACGGGTATATGCATGCTTAGGATTGGATCTAGGGAGAGCTTGGTACTTAAGCGATCTTAATGACTCACCTCCTCTTCTCTAGAATCCTACCTGGTGCATAGTATTCATTCATCTTAGCTCACAGGATTTGTTAACGGGCCAAGGTAAGTGAAAACCATAATAAAAGGAAAAATTATCAAAATGCTCCTAAGGCGGAAATGACCGAAATACTCCTAGGTGTTGAATGTAAGTTTTATGGATGTGACATGCATATCTGCTTCATACATATGATATTCTGCTTAGGTTGCATATGGGTTGGGTATTATGGAACGGAGGAAGTATATGAGGATCGCATGGTTGCTTGATAATATTGGATCCACCGACGGTTTTTAAGCCCAATGTGTAAATGAAGGTAGTTTCGAAACCGGGCTTCCATAGATGTGTATCGGTTGGGTGGGTCGATATTTATATCCCCACATGATGTGTCGGGGGATGGAGCTGGTGTGTAGTGGATGGATTATTGGGATGGGATTGCGCTGCATTGCATTGCATGTATGATATTGTTGTGATATTATTACGATGTGGGCTTTGGCCCAACCAAGGCTAATTTGGGTTAAGGCCTACAGACCACCGTTATTGAATTGGGCTCTGGCCCAAAATGACTACCGATTGCTTTATACTCGTTGAGGGTTGTACGCACTGAGTTTTCAAAACTCACCCCCTCTTTCTAAACTTTTCAGGTCATCCTTAGTAGGCGGTTCGACAGATGGAAGGACTCGAAGGTGGCCAACTAGCATAAAAAGTTTAGACTTAGTCTTTATGTAATTTTTAATATATTGATTTTAAATTCTTTCTATTTGATTTGGGTTGTAATAAGGTATTTCCTCTGGATAATATTTCAAATTAGGATTATTATCATTTTTTTATGCTTTACATTTATTAGAAGTAGAACGTGGTTTCCTAAACATAACTGTTTTTAACTACTACGTTTCCGCAACTGAAAAGAGATTTTACAAAGTAATTAAGGTTTTTCGTTTTGAGGAAGTGTTTCCAACGAAAATAAGGTTTTCGCTAAAACACTTCAATGTGACGCTCCAGATTCGGCCATAACGTCTGAGCCGGGTTTGGGGTGTTACAAGCCAAATCTCATGGCTATAATCACAACCAAAATACCACAACTAGCCTATACATGCCATATACCATAAATGTATAATCCAAAAGTACCAACTTAGATGTTTGATAGTGCGATAATGTTCCCGACGACTCCTGAATCCTAGCAAGCCTTGATTCACAATAAAACATAAAAAAAATAAAATGAAGTAAGCTTCATGGCTTAGTAAGCTTATATCTGAATAACTTAATTCATCAAATAAATGCAAATCAACCAATTACACATGACAAAACCATATACACATTAACTACAAACCATTCTCATGTCTCAAAACATGATCAAATACAAACTCATCGAACTTTCACTATTAAATACTCGAATAGGTTCTGCACATACCTGTATCGCCTCGTACTGACCTTTTTCTCAACCCAATCATTCATTTTCCCGTTGAGCCATTCGGAATAGAAATCAGATACTCAGGAGTCTCGTACGATAAGTACCTATACCATGGCCAGTAGCCAAATCAAGGTAACTTATCCGAAGAACTATTATCATGGCCCAAAGCCAAATCATCCGATATTCATAGCCTGAAGCCAAATTGATAAAATACGCATCTGAAGTGCTAATATCATGGCCCGAAGCCAACTCAACATACCACTTACTGACATGTCAATAGTACCCAAAACTATTATTAAGGTTCAACCGAGCTTTCACACTTTCCGTTTCTATCATCGAATGCATTCGTAAAGTTATTTTCACAATTCATACATCATTCATAATTCCATTTTAATAATTTATGCAATATTAAAGCATTATAACATACATTTATAATGTAATCATCACATACAAACTTACCTCATATTCGAAATTGATGGATTGGGTTGACTACTCGATAACCTTGCTTTTCCCTGATCTAAATCAGAATTCTTTCTTTCGTGATCTATATGAATTCAAAATTAACTTATTTATTCATCTACTCATCCAATTAATCCAAAAATACACATTTGGGCATTTTTACACATTAGCCACTAAACTTTTGCATTTAATCAATTTAGTCCCTATTTCACAAATAGACAAAATTCACACAATTCAACAAAACCTATGCTTGGCGAAACTATATATAGGTCCCTAGTAGCCCAAAACTTTCATTTATTTCACATTCAACCACACAATTTGCACATTTCACAATTTAATCCCTATTATGCATTTTAATCAAAAATCACTTAACAAAACATGTAAAACTATCATCAATCTTTCATATTTCAACATTAAACATCAAAGCACACATAGAGTCAACAATGGAAATTCTCAAAATCTTTACTAGTTTTGAAATTAAAGGTACGAGCTAGCTAGATTGAACTGCAACGATTAGAAAAACATAGAAATCATCCAAAACCAAGCCAAAATCGTACCTTAATCAAGCGAGGAGTGTGCCGAACCTTAGAAAGCTTCAAACCCTTTCTTTCTTTTCTATTTTCGGTTGCTAAAAAGATGAATGAAATTAATTTTTGGCTTTGTTTGATTAAATTATAACTTAATTACTAATTTACCATAATAACCTTTGTTATAAACATATAAAAACATATAATGGATGGCCATAATTGTCCACTTACTTTAATCATGGACTAATAACATTATAAGGACCTTTGATTTATTAAATCACAACAATTAAACACCTTTAACAAGTAGAATGCGACTTTTTCATTTTACGCAATTTAATCCTTTTTATCAAATTAACCAACCAATCAATAAAATTAGCTCATGGAATTTTCACACATATCAAATAACGTCGTGTAAATACCAAAAATAATATTAAAATAAATTTTGGCATCGAATTTGGGGTTCCAAAACCACAGTTCTGATTTAGCTAAAAATAGGCTATTATAACTCTCCCCATTTAGGGATTTTCATCCCTGAAAATCTTACCAGTGAATAGGTTCAAGTATTGTTTTCTCATAGCATCATTTGGTTCCCATGTAGCTTCTTCAACCCTATGTCGATGCCATAATACTTTCACTAATGCGATTCTCTTATTTTTCAGCACTTCGATCTCACGAGCTAAAATTCAAATCAGTTCTTCAGCATATGACATATCAGAATGAATTTCAACCTTGGTCAAGGAAATGACATGTGAAGGATCAGATCAGTATCATCGAAGCACCAACACATGAAACACATTATGTATTTTCTCTAACTCAGACGGTAAAGATAGTCGATATGCCACTGGCCCAACTCGTTCAGTAATCTTATATGGTCCAATAAATTGCAGACTCAATTTCCAATTGCAATATCTTTTTCCACGGTGACACTTTCGAAAACACTTTATCGCCAATCTGGAACTCAATATCTTTCTGTTTCAAATCTGTATACGATTTCTGTCGATCTGAAGATGCTTTCAAACTATCGCGATTTACTTTCACTTTTCCTTAAGTCTCTCTGATCAGATCAACCCCATGAATCTTATTTTCACTGAGCTCACTCCAGTACAATGGTGTTCGACATTTACGATCGCAAAGAGCTTCATACGGTGCCATCTTTATACTCGTTTGGAAGCTATTATTGTAAGCAAATTCAATTAGCAGTGAATATTCCTCCCAGCTACCTTCAAACTCAAGAATGCAACAATGCAACATATCCTCATGTATCTGAATAACTCGTTCGGATTGACCATCTGTTTGCGGGTGAAATGTAGTGTTAAAATGCAGTTTTGAACCCAAAGCTTCTTGTAATTTCTTCCAAAATCACGAAGTAAATCTTGGATCTCTATCCGAAATAATAGATAGGGGAACACCATGTAATCTCATAATTTTAGAAATATACAACTCAGCTAATTTATCAAGTGAGAAATCTGTACGTACCGAAATGAAATGAGATGATTTCGTCAATCTATCAACAACAACCCAGATCGTATTTTTTTGTTTCGGAGATAAGGGCAAACCCGATACTAAATTCATTGTTACTCAATCCCACTTCTACTCAGGAATCATAATAGGTTGTAATAAACCTTATGGCACTTGATGCTCACATTTTAAAACAAATTCTGAGATATCTCGTTTCATGTCGTGCCACCAATAAAGATATGTCAAATCGTTATACATTTTCGTGCTTCCTGGATGTACTGATAAACAAATATTGTGTGCTTCATTTAGAATCTTTCGAATGAGATCAGAATTTCTTGGTACATATTCTATCACGAAACATCAAACAATCATCAGGCCCTATTCGAAACATCAAACAATCTACTGTAGAAATAACAGTCTCGCTTTCAACTTGGCTACTATTGAACCGTCGTTAGACAAAGCTAATTATGTGCTCAAAGCACGTAAAGCAAATAAGGATTTTCGACTCAAAGCATCAGCAACTACGTTTACTTTCCTCGGATGATAGTCAATCACTAATTTATAGTCCTTTAGCAATTTTAACCATCTCCACTGTTGCAAATTCAAATCTTTCTGAGTCATCAGTTATTTCAAGCTTTCGTAGTCAATATAAATATGGCATTTCTCACCAAACAAGTAATGAGGCCAAAATTTCAAAGTGAACACTATCACGGCTAACTCTAGATCGTGTGTCGGATAATTGTTTTCATGCGGCTTCAACTGTCTTGAGGCATAAGCTACAACTTTTCCTTCTTGCATCAAAATACAACCCAGGCCATTTAATGATACATCACTGAAAACTATAAATTCTTTACCCAACTCAGGCTGAACTAACACTAGTGCTTCTGTCAATAATGCTTTCAATTGCTTGAAGCTCTGCTGACACTTTTTTGACCACTCAAATTTAACATCTTTTTGAAGCAATCGTGTCATCGGAGTCACAATCATCAAGAAGCCTTTCACAAATCATCTATAATAGCCGGCTAGTCCCATAAAACTATGGCCTTCGGATACATTTCTTGGAGGCTTCCAATCTATAATTGCAGAAATTTTGTAACACCCCTAGCCTGTGTCCACGCCGGAATAGGGTTATGAGACATTACCGATAAAATCACAACATATGACATACATTTATCAAACATAATGCCATTATCAATTAAATATCAATCAAACATAATTATATTGTCCCCTATAAGGCTTTATGAGATATTAAAACATGCTTGAAAGAGGTTTGGGACTAAACTGATAACATTTGAAAACTTTGGGAAACATATAAAATTTTCATGCATATAAGGATCACACGCCCGTGTGAACAGGTCGTGTGCCTCTCATGATCACTAGACACGCCCGTGTCACAAGCTGTGACAGCCCAAAGTTGACTCTAGTCGGGAAGTAGTTTCGGGACCGCTAAACCGAGTCACCGAAATGTTTGAATGTGATACTTATTGTCTAGAATATGTAATTATGAATGTGTGAAAATTTCAAGCTTCAATTTGGTTGATTTCATGTGAATTTAGTCAATAGGACTTATGTGAGAAAATTCTAAAATGTGATAGGTCAATGTGTGAGGACCTATTAGTGCATGTGGACAAAGGGGGGACTTGCATGTCAAAGTCCCCCCTACTAGTAGTGGCTGGCCATGACAAGCATGGTAGACCAAGTTTGATGGCCAAGACATGTCATAGACATGTTTTGTTGGTGCATCATGGGTGGAAAAAAATAAAATAATAGGCATGGAAATTAAATAATGAAAAGGAGTATGATGATTACACAAAAAAAAAGTGTGTAGTTGATTCTTTTCCCCCCCATTGCCGTGAGCTAAAGAAAAGAGAGGAGAAGATCTTTGTTCATCCTTTTCTCACCTTCATTTAGCCTAAATTAGAAAGAAAAACAAAGAAAAATTTTCTCATCCTTTGGTTCATCCTTGGCCAAAAATTTTATGGAGGAAAGAAGAAGAAAGGTGAAGAGATTCGGCCATGCATGTAGCTAGGCTAAGGTATGTTTGATGATGTTCCATGAGATGCATGCATGTTTTAGTTGTTAGCTTGAGTTCTACCTAGCCCATGGTCTAAATCTTGCTATGTGATGGAAATGGCACTTGACCATGGATGCATCATTCTTGGTTGGTGTTTGATGTTGTGGTGATGAGGCATGAGGATGAGTTAAGATTCGGCCTAGGTGGAGGTTGTGTTAATGCCATTGCATGCAAAATATGAAGCTTGTTAATGATACATGTGATGATGGCTTGATGATTCTTGAACCTCCTTTTTAGCATTTTTGTGTGAGCACATATGTGCATTGGTTGCTAAATGGAGAAGAATCGGCTAGCAAGATGTGTGCTAAGGCCGAATGTAACTTTGCATGTTAATGAGCAATGCATGTGTTAAATTGATGAAAAGGGGGAGGATGCTTTACTAGTGTGTATATGTATGTATTAAGTGTTGAAATCGACCCCAAAAATAGACATGCATATTCGGCCAAGGGGAAAGAAATTAGCTAATATGTTGTGTTGATGCATGATTTTTGCATGTATGAGACTTTAATGTCTAATGTATAAATATGGGCTAAGTGCCTTGTGTTCATCTTTTTGATGCCTAAATGATGAAATCAATTTATTTGTTTAATTAAGCTCAAGAGCAAAGGGGAAATAAATCCGATAAAGGGAAGGAAAAAGTGGTCGAATAGTTAGCGGAATCGTTCGACAACACCCGAGGTAAGTTCTTGAGTAAGAGAGCTTAAATTACGATGTGATTAAATCATGCTCTATGTGAGGCTATTGAGCCGAATGTGCAAGGACGATATGTGCCTTGTGTTTGAGTTTCGCAAATGAAAATGAAATATGAATGTGCCATGAATTATTGTTAGATGTGCATGATTAATTGAATGCTGTCCGGGCTAAGTCCCGAAGGCTTTGTGCTAAGTGAATATATCCGGACTAAGATCCGAAGGCATTTGTGCGAGATACAAATTCCGGGTTAAGCCCCGAAGGCCTTTGTGCGAGATACTAAATCCGGGTTAAGTCCCGAAGGCATTCGTGCGAGTTATTAAATCCGGGTTAAGTCCCGAAGGCATTCGTGCGAGTTGTTAAATCCGGGTTATGTCCCGAAGGCATTGTGTGAGTTACTAAAACCGGGCTATGTCCCGAAGGCATTTGAACGAGGAGCTATATCCGGTTAAATCCCGAAGGTACGTGATTTGGTAATGAATGAGCTTTCTGTAAAATTCCAGCGAATACTCGAAAAACATCCCAATATGGGGATATGTTACGTATGTGTTGAATTTAATCGAGCCCTTACAAATAAATGTTCGCTCAGTTGATAAACGAGCTACCGGCCTTCGGCTAAGTTAGTCTATTGTGTATGTACATAAGGGTTGTTAATGTTGTGAAGCAAGTTTGATATCGGTAAATTGCGTATTGTGAAATATTCCGTTTAGCTAAATGTGTGTTATTCTTTGTTTATGCTGGAATTCCTTGCTCAAAACTTACTAAGCATAAATTGCTTACTCGTTACACTGCTCCTCTGTTTTATAGATTTTTTTGGTTCTCCAGCTATCGGACTCGGGATCTTGAAGTCGAAGTCGCCCACACTATCAAAGGCTCTTTTGGGTACTATTTTGGTTGAATTTTGATATGGCATGTATAGGACTACCCATTGTTGTTTTCGAGTACTTTATGAAATGTATAAGTGTACAGCCATGCGAAAATGGCTTGTAGAAGTGGAGTATGGCATTAGACCATTCGTGTTTATGAATGTATAGATAGTTTCATGATGTAAATATAGTTGGAATGGAAGTGTTGAGCAAATCATCAGCCATTGGAATGGCTAAGTATGATCATATGTGGGCATATGTATGACAAGGCCCTAGTTGGTCCATGAAACCCCGAAAATAGGTAAGGTTTACTTTGAAAACAGAGGCTGACAGCATCAGTGGTGTGGATTGGAAAAATCACAAGAATTCGTAGGAGTGGAATTAAATAGTGAATAAATTACGTAATCGAACCCTGATGAATCTACTTTCATATGAAAGTAACGAAACAATCATATGAACAGTACAGTAAGAGATATTCAGGTTCTTGTGGGACAGGGCCAGAACAGTTTCTGGATTCCCTGTTCCGAATTTGGAAATTCACTATAAATTGACCAGAGATAATTAGGGGTCATACCATATATTTATGGATTCCTCTCTCAGTCTAGTTTCCATAGAAACAAACGGCATCAGTATTGAAGCTCTGTGCAGAGAGATATCCAAGTCGTAATGGGAAAAGGTCAGTGTAGTCGACCCCTGTAACATGGGAGACTTTGACTAATCAACTGTACTAATTGGCCCAACCAAAAATTCTAGAAAAAAATACATAGGTGGGGGCATGAGTCTAGTTTCAGGGAAAAATCACAAAACTGATTTTCAAGTTGTGAAACTCAAGATATGATTTTTGAAGCGACTAGTACTCAGACGGGGCAGTGTCTGGAAAAATTTTTCAAAGTTTGTTAACATCTCGTGTCCGACTCCGGTGTCGGTCTCGGGTTCGGGGTGTTACATTAAATTGGTATCAGAGCTACGGTTTAGTCGATTCTAGGACTACCGTAATGTGTTGGGTCTAGCTATACATGCCATTTTATGTGATTACTTGATAGTGTGGTGACTTCTGACAATTGTAAATGTGTTTATAGTAATGGATCCCGATCGTGACCGAGAGGTAGCTGATGATCTTGAGAGTGTAGCGCCTGCTCCCGCACAAGGGACAGTGCCGGCAGACTCTCAACCTAATGCTAGTAATCCGAATGATGAAGCTAGACAAGCATTCTATAGCGTGATGAATGATTGGTTCAACCAATACATTCGAACTAATATGGCTGTTCCACAACCTCCATTCCCGACAAATACTACCCCCGCACCTACAATACCACCGGTAACGGACCAAATAAGGTCAAATAAGCCCCCAGTTCACAGAATCCGAAAACATGGGGCTACTGAATTTAAGGCTATGGATAGCGATGATGCCGAGCAAGCTGAATTTTGGCTGGACAACACTATCCGGGTACTCGATGAGCTATCTTGTACACCCGATGAATGCCTAAAGTGTGCTATCTCCTTGCTACGTGATTCTGCCTACTATTGGTGGAGTACTCTGACTTCTGTTGTGCCCCGAGAGCAAGTAACTTGGGAGTTTTTCCAAACTGAGTTTCGGAAAAAGTATATCAGTCAGAGATTTGTTGATCAAAAACGGAAGGAATTTCTTGAGCTTAAGCAAGGCTCCATGTCGGTTACTGATTACGAGCGAAAATTTGTTAGACTTAGCAAATACGCTCGGGAATGTGTTTCGTCCGAAGCTATTATGTGTAAACGCTTCGAGGATGGGCTGAATGAAGATATAAAAATGTTCGTTGGCGTTCTTGAAATACGAGAGTTCGTGGTACTTGTTGAACGAGCTTGTAAAGCCGAAGAGCTTAGAAAAGAAAAGCAAAGAGTTGATGAGGGAACTGGAGAGTTTCGTAAAAGATCCTCGGGAAGGTCTCTTCAACAGACATCGAAGAGATTTCGAGATGATGCGGGCCAGTTTAGAGGCACTTCGGGCCTTTTTAGACGAGATCGTGATCGACCCCCTGTGGGTACACGAGGCACTTCGGTCGCCAGTGTTGGGAATGAACGTCGAGATAGAACGAAGTGTCGATATTGCGGTAAATGGCATTCGGGGAGTTGTAGATTCCCTGACCGCTCCTGTTACAAGTGCAGATCAGTTGACCACTTCATTAAAGATTGCCCGAGGTTGTTTGAACAGAATGAAAATCAGAGTGGGAAACTGGGTGCTACCACTGCTCGAGGTAGACCATCTGGAAATACGGGCAATGCTAGTGGTGGTCAGAGAGGATCTAGAGGTGATATAACCAGATCCGAAGCTCGTGCGCTGCTAGAGCTTATGCTATACGTGCCCGCGAGGATGCTTCTTCGCTTGATGTTATTACCGGTACATTCACTCTCTTTGATACTAATGTAATTGCTTTGATTGACCCCGGTTCTACTCATTCTTACATATGTGAAACCTTAGCATCCAGTAAGACTTTACCTATTGAGTCTACTGAGTTCGTAATTCGGGAGTCAAATCCCTTGAGTCATTACGTGCTTGTCGACAAAGTGTGTAAGAAATGTCCCCTGGAAATTCGAGGTTCCTGTTTTCCGGCGGACTTGATGCTTTTGCCGTTTGATGAATTTGATGTTATCCTTGGTTTGGATTGGTTGACCGCGCATGATGCGATTGTGAATTGCAAGAGCAAGACTATTGATTTGAGGTGCGCAAATAACGAAGTAGTCTGAATTGAGTCTGCGGACTTGGAGGGGATGCCAGCTGTAATATCAGCAATGTTGGCACAGAAATATGTAAGAAAAGGGTGCGAAGCATACCTTGCGTATGTACTTGATGACAAAGAATTAGAAAAGAAACCCGAATCTGTGCCGGTGGTTTGTAAATACCCGGATGTTTTTCCGGAAGAATTACCGGGCTTACCACCTGTTCGGGAGGTAGAGTTTGGTATTGAACTTTTACCTGGGACTACGCCGATTTCGATAGCTCCGTATCGTATGGCACCAACCGAGTTAAAGGAGTTGAAAGCTCAGTTGCAAGAACTGACGGATAGAGGTTTCGCTCGACCAAGTTTCTCACCTTGGGGTGCACCAGTATTGTTCGTGAAAAAGAAGGACGGAACCATGAGGTTGTGCATTGACTATCGTCAGCTGAATAAAGTGACGATAAAGAACAAATATCCGTTGCCGCGCATCGATGGTTTGTTCGACCAACTGAAGGGAGCCTCAGTGTTCTCAAAAATAGATTTGAGATCGGAGCTTTTTGGGGCTCGCCGGTTATTACCGATGATTTGTGAAAGGTTTCTCGATGATAGCCACGCCAATGACGAAGCTACTTCAAAAGGATGTTAAGTTCGAGTGGACGGAGAAATGTCAGAAAAGTTTCGACCAACTGAAAACTCATTTGACTAAAACTCCAATTTTGGTGCAACCCGAATCAGGTAAAGAGTTTGTCATTTATAGTGACGCATCCCTACTTGGGTTGGGTTGCGTATTGATGCAAGAAGGTCGAGTCGTGGCCTATGCGTCGAGACAATTGAAGCCACACGAGAGGAATTATCCGACCCATGATCTCGAACTAGCTGCCATCGTGTTTGCTTTAAAAATATGGCGACATTATCTGTTTGGTGAGAAGTGCCATGTATTTTCGGATCACAAAAGTCTCAAATATTTGATGACTCAACGAGACTTGAATCTGCGACAAAGGCGTTGGCTTGAGTTGTTGAAAGATTACGAGCTTGTCTTTGATTACCACCCGGGAAAGGCTAACGTGGTTGCGGACGCCTTAAGCTGGAAGTCATTGTTTGCTTTACGAGCGATGAACGTGCATTTGTCTGTTCTACCAGACAATGTGTTAGTAGTTGAATTAAAAGCTAAACCATTATTGACTCACCAAATTCGTGAAGCTCAGAAAGTCGATGATGAATTGGTTGCAAAACGGGCTAAGTGTTTTCCGAACGAGGAATCGGAGTTTCAAATTGATGATGATGATTGTTTGAGGTTCAGAAATCGTTTGTGTGTTCCAAGGAATTCGGAACTCATTTCGATGATTCTGAACGAAGCCCATTGTAGCCGAATGTCAATTCACCCGGGGAGTACGAAAATGTACAACGATTTGAAACGTCAATTTTGGTGGCATGGTATGAAACGGGACATCTCCGACTTTGTTTCGAGATGTTTAATATGTCAACAAGTGAAAGCGGAACATCAAGTGCCTTCAGAATTACTCCAGCCGATCATGATACCCGAGTGGAAATGGGATCGAGTCACAATGGACTTTGTGTCCGGACTGCCCTTGTCAGCAAGTAAGAAGGATGCGATATGGGTTGTTGTTGATAGACTGACTAAGTCGGCTCATTTCATCCCCGTACGTACGGATTTTTCATTGGATAAACTAGCTGAATTGTACGTTTATCAAATTGTGAGATTACACGGGGTACCTGTTTCTATCGTGTCGGATAGAGATCCGAGATTCACCTCACGATTTTGGAAGAAATTGCAAGAAGCTCTGGGTACCAAGCTGCATTTTAGCACTGCTTTTCACCCCCAAACCGATGGTCAATCCGAGCGGATAATTCAGATACTTGAGGATATGTTGAGATGTTGCATCCTCGAGTTCAGTAGTTCATGGGAACGGTATTTACCTTTGATTGAATTCGCTTACAACAATAGTTTTCAATCAAGTATTAAGATGGCACCTTACGAGGCTTTGTACGGTCGTAAATGCCGTACACCATTGTTTTGGACCGAGCTCGGTGAAGGTAAAATTTTCGGAGTTGATTTGATTAAAGATGCTGAACAGAAAGTAAAGGTAATCCGTAAAAGTCTGAAGGTAGCCACGGATCGTCAGAAGTCGTACGCAGATTTGAAACGAAAAGACATCGAGTATCAGGTGGGAGACAAAGTGTTCCTTAAGGTTTCACCTTGGAAAAAGATACTCAGGTTCGGCCGTAAGGGCAAGTTGAGCCCAAGATTCATTGGGCCGTACGAAATCTCCGAACGAGTTGGTCCGGTTGCGTATAGATTGATTTTGCCCCCGGAGCTTGAAAAGATTCATGACGTCTTTCATGTTTCGATGCTTCGACGCTATCGATCTGATCCATCGCATATAATTAGCCCATCAGAGGTTGAAATTCAAGTCGACATGAGCTATGAAAAAGAACCGATGCGTATCCTAGCTCGTGAAGTGAAGGAGTTGCGAAACAAAAGAGTTCCGCTAGTATAGGTGTTATGGCTCAAACACGGGATCGAGGAAGCTACTTGGGAGATCGAGAGCTCGATGAAAGAACGATACCCAAACCTATTTACTGGTAAGATTTTCGGGGACGAAAATTTCTTAAGTGGGGGAGAGTTGTGACAGCCCAAAGTTGACCCAAGTCGGGAAGTAGTTTCGGGACCGCTAAACCGAGTCACCGAAATGTTTGAATGTGATACTTATTGTCTAGAATATGTAATTATGAATGTGTGAAAATTTCAAGCTTCAATTTGGTTGATTTCATGTGAATTTAGTCAATAGGACTTATGTGAGAAAATTCTAAAATGTGATAGGTCAATGTGTGAGGACCTATTAGTGCATGTGGACAAAGGGGGACTTGCATGTCAAATTCCCCCTACTAGTAGTGGCCGGCCATGACAAGCATGGTAGACCAAGTTTGATGGCCAAGACATGTCATAGACATGTTTTGTTGGTGCATCATGGGTGGAAAAAAATAAAATAATAGGCATGGAAATTAAATAATGAAAAGGAGTATGATGATTACACAAAAAAAAAAGTGTGTAGTTGATTCTTTTCCCCCCCCATTGCCGTGAGCTAAAGAAAAGAGAGGAGAAGATCTTTGTTCATCCTTTTCTCACCTTCATTTAGCCTAAATTAGAAAGAAAAACAAAGAAAAATTTTCTCATCCTTTGGTTCATCCTTGGCCAAAAATTTTATGGAGGAAAGAAGAAGAAAGGTGAAGAGATTCGGCCATGCATGTAGCTAGGCTAAGGTATGTTTGATGATGTTCCATGAGGTGCATGCATGTTTTAGTTGTTAGCTTGAGTTCTACCTAGCCCATGGTCTAAATCTTGCTATGTGATGGAAATGGCACTTGACCATGGATGCATCATTCTTGGTTGGTGTTTGATGTTGTGGTGATGAGGCATGAGGATGAGTTAAGATTCGGCCTAGGTGGAGGTTGTGTTAATGCCATTGCATGCAAAATATGAAGCTTGTTAATGATACATGTGATGATGGCTTGATGATTCTTGAACCTCCTTTTTAGCATTTTTGTGTGAGCACATATGTGCATTGGTTGCTAAATGGAGAAGAATCGGCTAGCAAGATGTGTGCTAAGGTCGAATGTAACTTTGCATGTTAATGAGCAATGCATGTGTTAAATTGATGAAAAGGGGGAGGATGCTTTACTAGTGTGTATATGTGTGTATTAAGTGTTGAAATCGACCCCAAAAATAGACATGCATATTCGGCCAAGGGGAAAGAAATTAGCTAATATGTTGTGTTGATGCATGATTTTTGCATGTATGAGACTTTAATGTCTAATGTATAAATATGGGCTAAGTGCCTTGTGTTCATCTTTTTGATGCCTAAATGATGAAATCAATTTATTTGTTTAATTAAGCTCAAGAGCAAAGGGGAAATAAATCCGATAAAGGGAAGGAAAAAGTGGTCGAATAGTTAGCGGAATCGTTCGACAACACCCGAGGTAAGTTCTTGAGTAAGAGAGCTTAAATTACGATGTGATTAAATCATGCTCTATGTGAGGCTATTGAGCCGAATGTGCAAGGACGATATGTGCCTTGTGTTTGAGTTTCGCAAATGAAAATGAAATATGAATGTGCCATGAATTATTGTTAGATGTGCATGATTAATTGAATGCTGTCCGGGCTAAGTCCCGAAGGCTTTGTGCTAAGTGAATATATCCGGACTAAGATCCGAAGGCATTTGTGCGAGATACAAATTCCGGGTTAAGCCCCGAAGGCCTTTGTGCGAGATACTAAATCCGGGTTAAGTCCCGAAGGCATTCGTGCGAGTTATTAAATCCGGGTTAAGTCCCGAAGGCATTCGTGCGAGTTGTTAAATCCGGGTTATGTCCCGAAGGCATTGTGTGATTTACTAAAACCGGGCTATGTCCCGAAGGCATTTGAACGAGGAGCTATATCCGGTTAAATCCCGAAGGTACGTGATTTGGTAATGAATGAGCTTGCTGTAAAATTCCAGCGAATACTCGAAAAACATCCCAATATGGGGATATGTTACGTATGTGTTGAATTTAATCGAGCCCTTACAAATAAATGTTCGCTCAGTTGATAAACGAGCTACCGGCCTTCGGCTAAGTTAGTCTATTGTGTATGTACATAAGGGTTGTTAATGTTGTGAAGCAAGTTTGATATCGGTAAATTGTGTATTGTGAAATATTCCGTTTAGCTAAATGTGTGTTATTCTTTGTTTATGCTGGAATTCCTTGCTCAAAACTTACTAAGCATAAATTGCTTACTCGTTACACTGCTCCTCTGTTTTATAGATTTTTTTGGTTCTCCAGCTATCGGACTCGGGATCTTGAAGTCGAAGTCGCCCACACTATCAAAGGCTCTTTTGGGTACTATTTTGGTTGAATTTTGATATGGCATGTATAGGACTACCCATTGTTGTTTTCGAGTACTTTATGAAATGTATAAGTGTACAGCCATGCGAAAATGGCTTGTAGAAGTGGAGTATGGCATTAGACCATTCGTGTTTATGAATGTATAGATGGTTTCATGATGTAACTATAGTTGGAATGGAAGTGTTGAGCAAATGATCAGCCATTGGAATGGCTAAGTATGATCATATGTGGGCATATGTATGACAAGGCCCTAGTTGGTCCATGAAACCCCGAAAATAGGTAAGGTTTACTTTGAAAACAGAGGCTGACAGCATCAGTGGTGTGGATTGGAAAAATCACAAGAATTTATAGGAGTGGAATTAAATAGTGAATAAATTACGTAATCGAACCCTGATGAATCTACTTTCGTATGAAAGTAACGAAACAATCATATGAACAGTACAGTAAGAGATATTCAGGTTCTTGTGGGACAGGGCCAGAACAGTTTCTGGATTCCCTGTTCCGACTTTGGAAATTCACTATAAATTGACCAGAGATAATTAGGGGTCATACCATATATGTATGGATTCATCTCTGAGTCTAGTTTCCATAGAAACAAACGGAATCAGTATTGAAGCTCTGTGCAGAGAGATATCCAAGTCGTAATGGGAAAAGGTCAGTGTAGTCGACCCCTGTAACATGGGAGATTTTGACTAATAAACTATACTAATTGGCCTGACCAAAAATTCTAGAAAAAAATACATAGGTGGGGGCATGAGTGTAGTTTCAGTGAAAAATCACAAAACTGATTTTCGAGTTGTGAAACTCAAGATATGATTTTTGAAGCGACTAGTACTCAGACGGGGCAGTGTCTGGAAAAATTTTTCAAAGTTTGTTAACATCTCGTGTCCGACTCCAGTGTCGGTCTCGGGTTCGGGGTGTTACACAAGCCGTGTGGAAACAGGGCATACATACTGACTTGCATCACACGGCCGGAGACATGCCCGTGTGCCATGGCCGTGTGAAATCTAGAGGGTATACATGCCCGTGTGCCATGGCCGTGTGCCATGGCCACACGGTCGACCACATGCCCATGTTCTAGCCTAAGTGTCAAACACTGCTAGTAGACACGACCGTGTGTCAAAGCCGTGTAACTCATTGACTTGTATAACTATAGCAGACATATGGTCGAGCCACACACCTGTGTGCTCAACCGTGTGGGGTGCAAATAGGCTTAGTTTAAGCCACATTTCTCACCCACTTCAACCATACCTAAACCACAACATTTCAGACCATTTTAATACATTTATAGACAACCAAAACATGCTATTTTTGCATACAAATCATGCCATTTAAAATCTATCCATTTCACTACTCAAATCATAATCCAAAACATATTAAACCAATATGCCATTACCAACAATTTCACCGATCTTCTCTATGCATTTTTCTCATCATCTTATCATCTACTTTAAACCTCAAATCATACCAATTAATCATCAAAACATCCATGACAAACATGTTATTTCTATACATCATACTTCACTTACCAAACTCATAAAATAATCCAACCAAATGTCTAAATACATTATAACATTTACATCATTTATGAGCCAAATCTCACAGCTAGTATCATATCTCAAAACCCATCATCATATCACTAGCCTATACATGCCATATATCATATTTACAAAGCATCAAAAGTACCAACAAGTTGATTGATAGTGTGATGATGTTCCTGATGATTCCCGACCCGAGCTAGCTTCGATTATCTATAAAACGAGGAAAGAACACACAAAGTAAGATCAAATGCCCTCTACCACTGATTGATGATTTCTTTGATCAGTTAAAAGGGGCAACAGTGTTTTCAAAAATCGATTTAAGATTGGGTTATTACCAGTTGTGAGTTAAAGACTTTGATGTGCCAAAGACTGTATTTAGAATGATGTACAGACACTACGAATTTCTTGTAATGCCTTTCGGACTAACGAATGCACCTTCTATTTTTTATGGACTTAATGAACCAGATTTTCAAGCAGTATTTAGATTGATTTGTAGTTGTGTTTATTGATGATATCTTGATTTACTCACGTGATGAATCTGATCATGCCAAGCATTTAATAATTGTGTTACAAACTTTGCGAGATAAACAGTTGTTTGCAAAGTTTTAGCAAATGTGAGTTTTGGCTACGAGAGGTTGGATTTCTGAGACATATTGTTTCAGCTGATGGTATCCAGGTTGATCTGAGTAAGATATCTGCGAGTATATATTGGAAGCCTCCGATAAATGTTTCTGAGGTCTGCAATTTTCTACGACTAGTGCGATATTATAGACTATTTGTAAAAGGATTTTTGATGATTGCAACTCCGATGACAAGATTGCTTCAAAAAGATGTTAAATTTGAGTTTTCAGATAAATGCTAGAAAAGTTTCGAGCAGTTAAAAGCTTTATTGATTGAAGCTCCAGTGTTAGTTCAGCCTGAATCGGGTAAAGAATTCATAACTTTTAGTGATGCATAGTTAAATGGCTTGGGTTGTGTTTTGATGCAATAAGGCAAAGTTGTAGCTTATGCTTCGAGAAAGTTAAAGCCGCATGAAAAGAACTATCCAACGCGCGATCTAGAACTAGCTACGATTGTGTTCGCATTGAAAATTTGGCGCCATTATTTGTTCGGTGAGAAATGTCATATTTATACTGGTCACAAAAGTTTGAAATATATGATGACTCAAAAAGAATTGAATCTGTGATAGCAGAGATGGTTAGAATTGTTAAAAGACTATGACTTGGTAATTGATTATCATTTGGGGAAGGTGAACGTAGTTGCTGATGCTTTGAGCTGAATGTCCTTATTTACTTTGCATGCTTTGAACACACATTTGGCTTTGTCTGATGATGGTTTGTTAGTAGCCGAGTTGAAAGCAAGACCATTATTTCTACAACAGATTTGTGAAGGTCAGAAGTTTAAAATGAGTTGCAAGCAAAATGGTTCAATGTGAGTCAATTTCTTATTCAGAGTTTCAAGTTGATTCATATGATTGTTTGAGATTCGAAGATCAAATATGTGTTCCGAGAAATTCAGAGTTGATTCAGATGATTTTGAACGAAGCACATAGTAATTGTTTATCAGTACACCCAGGAAGCATAAAAATGTATAATGATTTGAAACAATTTTATTAGTGGGATGGCATGACATGGGATATCTCAGAATTTGTTTCGAAATGTTTGATTTGTCAGCAAGTCAAAGCTAAGCATCAAGTGTCGTCTGGTTTATTACAACCTATTATGATTCCTGAGTGGAAATAGGATAGAGTAACTATGGATTTTGTTTCGGGTTTGCCTTTAACTCCGAGAAAGAAAGATGTAATCTGGGTTGTTGTTGATAGATTAACGAAATTTGCGCATTTCATTCCAGTGTGTACAGACTATTCACTCGATAAATTGGCTGAGTTGTATATTTCTGAAGTTGTGAAATTACACTGAGTGCCTACTTCTATTGTTTCGATAGAGATCCGAGATTCACTTCACGATTTTGAAAGAAATTGCAAGAGGCATTGGGGAAAATGTTACATTTTAGTACTGCATTTCACCCTAAAATGTATGGTCAATCCGAGCGAGTTATTCGTATACTTGAGGACATGTTGCAACGTTGCATACTTGAGTTTGAAGGTAGATGGGAGAAATATCTACCACTGATTGAATTTTATTATAACAATAGCTTTCAATCAAGTATTCAGATGGCACCATACGAAGCTCTATATGGTCGTAAATGTCTAACACCGTTGTACTAGACTGAGCTAAGCGAGAAAAATGTTCATGGAGTTGATTTGAACAGGGAAACAGAAGAAAAAGTGAAAGTAATTTACGATAGTTTGAAACCAGCATCGGATTGACAAAAATCGTATGTAAACTTGAAACGGAAAGATATTAAGTTTCAGATCAGGGATAAAGTGTTTTTGAAAGTATAGCCGTGGAAAAAGATATTGCAATTTGGTCGAAAAGGGAAATTGAGTTTGCCATTCATTGAACCGTATGAGGTTATCAAGCGAGTTGACCAGTTGCTTATCGACTAGTTTTACCATCTGAGTTAGAGAAGATACATAATGTGTTTCATGTATCGATGCTATGAAGATATCGATCTGACACTTCAGATGTTGTTTCCTTGATCGAAGTTGAAATTCAGCCAAATTTATTGTACAATGAAGAACTGATTCGAATCTTAGCTCGTGAGATCAAAGAGCTGAGAAATAAGAGAATTGCATTAGTGAAAGTGTTATGGCATCGAAATGGGGTTGAAGAAACTACGTGGGAACCCGAGGATGCTATGAGAAACCAATACCTGAACCTATTGACTGTTAAGATTTTCGAGGATGAAAATCCCTATGGGGGAGAGTTGTAACAGCCCAATTTTAGCTAATTGGAACAGTGGCTTCAGAACAACTAATCTGATGTTGAAAATTTATTTTAATATTATTTTATGTACTTACAACATGATTGTATATACATATGAAAGTTTCGTGAAATAATTTTTACGTTTAAATGGTTAATTCGAGAAAAAATACTTAATCGTATAAAGGGTAAAACTTTTGTGATAACAGTTAAATGTGTCTAATAGCTATGAATTATTACAATGAAGGTCCTTATGATGATATTAGACCATTAGTAGTGTTAACAGACATAAATGGGCTTAATATCATGAAATATAGGGGCTTTTAACTAAGGTTATATTGGTATTTGGCTTAAATAATATATGTTAAATAAAACAAAGTTAAAAGTAAGCCTAAATGTCATCATCTTCAACCGAAATTAAAAGAGGAAGAAGCCATGGGAGTACATTTAGGTTTCAGCACACACTAATCTTGATTGGTAAGTGTTTTGAGCTCAGTTTTTGATGATTTCTACGTTTTTGAGATCGTTGCTTTATATTCTAACTAGCTCATGCCTTAATTTTTGAAGTTGTTAATGATTTTGTGAAGTGTCACTGACGAATGCTTGATCTTTTGAATGTTTTATGATGAAAAATGAATATTTGTTGATAGTTATACAAGTTTTGTTAAGTGATTCTGAGTAAAAATGCCTATTAGGGATTTAATTGTGAAAAGTGTAAATTGAGGGGTTGAAATGTGAAATAAATGAAAGTATTAGGCTGTAGGGATTTATATGAAATTCAGCTAAGCTTGGGTTTAATGAAATTTCATGAATTTTGTATATTTGTGAAATAGGGACTGAATTGTAAAACTATAGAACTTTAGGGGCTAAAGTGTGTTTATGGACTGAATTGAATTATTTGATGAATAAATTAGTTAATTTTGAATGTATATAGATAAAGAACGAAAGAAATCGGATGTAGATGGTGAAAATCAAAGGTTATCGAATAGTCGATCCAATCCGTTTTTCCCAAATACAAGGTAAGTTCATATGCAAATAAATGTCTTTAAATTTAATTATACATGTTTAATAGTAATTGAGTTGCTATGAATGTTGAATGATCAAATAAGAGCAAGATTTGACAGGGTTACAATATCCGAAAGTCCCGTACGAACCTTAAGAATAGTATAGGATATGAATGTCTTGACATTAATATTAATGAGATGTGATTATGTGTAACACCATGTCTGGGACATTGGCATCATTATGTGATTACATGTAAGACCATATCTAGGACATTGGCATCGTTAATTAATTTCGTGTAAGACCATAGCTGGGCTATTGGCATCGATATGTGATAACATGTAAGACCATATCTGGGATATTGCATTGTACGAGCTATATGTGATATTCGGGTATCCATAACAATTCCAAAAGGTTCAACGGGGAAAAGTCAAGTCGAGAAAAAAGGTGTGAATGATTTAAATGAACTCAGGTAAGTACAAGATTCATTCAAGTATTGAAAAGGTAAGTATTTGATGATTTTACTCATGATATTGAATGTGTATACATTGGGAAAGGTTGTGAGCTTATATGTGCTTACATATAGTTTGACTATTGAAAAACGAGATTCGGGCTTAGAACGAGGAAAAATGAGAAATTGATGTTTAGGCCTCTTTTACCAATTTGGTGTCAAGGTAAGTTGTACGAAAATAATGCAACATGTTATAATTATTATTATATGTCTAATGCTCAGATATTGCATGAAAAGTATATGTACATGTATTTTTCTTTATGAAATGGATTCATGATGTCTCGATGACATTCGATAAAGTTTCAATACGTGATCCCGTGTAAGACCATGTCGGGGACATGGCATTGGCATCGATATGTGTGATCCCATGTAAGACCATGTCTGGGACATGGCATTGGCATTGATATGTGTGAACACATGTAAGACCATATCTGGGATATGGCATTGGCATCTCACTATGTGTACGAATTTCCCCGAGTATCCTTTAGTACTCCAAGTAGTTCAACGGGAAATTCAAAGATTATAACAAAGCTGTGATAAGGAATGATTGTGTCATGAAGTAGTACAGGTATGTACGCAAAACTTGTGAGAAATGATTCAGTCTATAATGCACCTTTGGTAAGGATGCAAATAAGTAAGTCATGTTTATGGGAATGATTGTGTAATGACTTTATTGTTATCGGTCTATGTTCATGATGTATATAGTAATTGGTGAATACTATGAAAATGGCATTATTTGGAATAAGTCTTTGATACTTGATGACATTGAGATTATAGGTCCATGCTTATGATGTATAGCTATGTGTTCTTACCATGATAGATGATATGATGTTGTATTAATTTGGTGAACAGTAATTGTGGATGAGCAAATTAGCCTGGACAGTTTTGGGCTACTGCAGTGGTGTAAATTTGAAAATACACTAAAAATAGTGGAAAATGATTTAGAGGCTGAATAAAATGTGAGATTAAAGCTTATTAAGTATAGCTTCTTATAAAAGAAACCGTGTCAGAAAAAAATTCCTATAATGAGATATCTGAAGTTGTGTGAGATAGAGTCAGAATGGCTTCGAAATCCCCTATTCTTATTTAAGAAAATCGTTATAAATTGTAAAAAAATATTTATGAGGTATAATTTATATTTTTAGAATGCTTAATGAGTTTAGTTTCAAGAGAAATAAACAAGAACATTATTCGAGTCCTGTGCTATGAGATAATTGAACTTTAGTTCAAAAGGGTTGGAACTGTCAGACAGTGAATCAGGGGTAACTTTGAGGAATAAACTGTACTATTTGACTAAACCAAAAATTCTGGACCTTTTATGGTAGATAGATGCATGATTCTAGTTTGAAGGAAAATGAACAGAACTTAATTTGGAGTTTCTTAGCTCCAGATATAAATATTTTATTAACTATTGTACAAGAAGATTACTCGTCATGAACTTGAGAATATGTTGGGAACATTGATAAAACATGTTAATGAGTTGCTTATTGTCTCCATATGGACTTACTAAGGGTAAAGCCTACCCCTCTTCATTTCCCATGTTCTCTAGTGTTGTTAGGTTAGCTCAGGTTGGAGTTCGTCAGAGATATTATCACACTGTCAAGCTATCGCTATTGGTGTAAGTGACTTCAAGTACTTTGAGTCTATGGCATGTATAGGAGTTTAAATATTTGAGTATGTGATATTGCTTTAGCGAAATGTATTGGCTTATTTTCATTATGAGGTTGGTAAACCTATTGATTTAGGAGTCTTTAATGGCTTGGTTGAATGGTATGTGGATGAGATCATGAATGCTTAGTGATGAAAATGTGGTTTGATGACATGTTGATAGCTATAACATTAATGTGGTAAAGATGAAGGTAAAATCTAAGATATTGGTTGCATGTGAAATTGCCATGGTCATGACATGTTAGGAATGTTTAAGTGCCTAATTTTGCTATGTTGTATGCTATTGTATAAGTATGTGTGCATGTGTTGTGAGGGTGACAAAATGGCTTGGAAAATAGCCTTGTATTTGTCCACACAGGTAGACACACGGGCGTGGGTCGAGGCCGTGTGTGACACACAGTTCGCCCCCATGGGCGTGTTTCTAGCCGTGTGCCCCTTACACCTAATTTTTTCTAGTCAGTATGCATGGTAGTAAGCACACGGGCAAGAGACACGGCCATGTGCCTCAGCCGTGTGAAGGACATGGCCATAGGACACGGGGATGTGCCTTGGCCGTGTGGCTTCAATTTGTTCTTGACCAAATTGGCAAAATGTCCAGGTTTTTGGACACGGGCGTGTGCTCTATACCCACACAGGCGTGTGGAGCCTTAAATCATGAAATTTTTCCAAGTATTTCTTAAGTTCTCGGTTTAGTCCTGAACAGTCTCTAATGCATGTTTTGGGCCTCGTGAGCCCGTTTAAGGGACAAAATGTATGTAAAATAAAAAGTTTTAAATTGATCAAAATTTTACAGCCTGATTTTATGTAGTTGGTTGAGTTTAACTCTGGTAGCACCTCGAACCCTATCCCGACGTTGGATTCGGGCGAGAGGTGTTACATAGAGAGTAAAGCGCCAGCTCCCACTTAAGGGGTAGTGCCATCCAACTCTAGACCCATGACGAGTAGCCATGAGGGAGAGGCTAAACAAGCCTTATTCCAGATGATGAATGAGTGAGTCACGGAGTTTGTTCAAATGAATTTGGCTGCTCAACAACCTCTTCCCCCACTTATTCCTCAACAAATCCCTATTTTTTCTCAAGTCATACATTTGGAACGATTGAACAAGCCACTAGTAGATAAGATTCAGAAACATGGGGTTGAAGAGTTTTCGAGCTACTGTTGATGATGATGCAGAGAGAGCTGAGTTTTGGCTCGTAAATACAATCAGAGTATTTGATGAATTATCTTACACTCCTGATGAATGTATCAAATGTGTTGTATCTTTGCTGAGAGATAATACGTACCATTGGTGGAAAACGTTGATATCTGTGGTTCCTAGAGAATGAGTTACTTGGGAGTTTTTCCAATCCGAATTACGAAAGAAGTACATCAGTCAAAGATTTCTTGATTAGAAGCATAAAGAGTTTCTAGAGTTAAAACAAGGTCAAATCATTGTCACTGAGTATGAAAGAAAATTCGTACAATTAAGCAAGTATGCCCGAGAATATGTTTCCACAGAAGATATCATGTGCAAACGATTTCTAGATGGATCGAGTGAAGATATAAAATTACTAGTCAGAATTCTAGAGTTGAAAAAATTTGTCGTTCTAGTTGAGAGGTCTTGTAAAGCCGAGGATCTTAGTAAAGAAAAGAGAAAGGCAGATTCAGAAGCTAAAGACTCGAGAAAAATATCAACGAGTAAGCCGTATCAATCTTCATCGAAGAAATTTCGAGACTCATTTAATCATTCTAATGCATCAGTGGGACATTCAAATAGAGATCGTAAAAGGCAACATTCAAGCTTTAAAGCTTTGGTTATCTCGATAGCTTGTGTCAGGAGTACGAAACCAAATCAACCTGAATGTAGACAGTGTGGAAAATGAAATTTCAGTGATTGTAGATTGAAGGATCGAGCTTGTTTTAAATGTGGATCATTAGATCATTTTATTAGAAATTGCCCAGCGTTAGCTAAAAAAGATAACGCTCAGAGTATGAGGCCGAGTAATACTACAGTTAGAGGGAAACCATCCCGTAATGTTGGAAATGTGAGTGGTGGTAGAGGTGTGACACAAGACACTGCTGTGAGATCTGATGCTAAAGCACATGCCAGAGCGTCTTATATTACTTACTAACCTTTATCAAATTAGAGAACGTCTTATGGTTTTGAGTACATCATTCAATTGATGTCATAGTCCAACTATGGTCTTATACCAACTCTCGTCCATCTGTGTCGATGCCATGTCCTAGACAGGTCTTACACTAACACATGTCAAGCCAATGCCATGTCCCAGACATAGTCTTACACTAGCTCACATCTCAAGTCGATGCCATGTCCCGGACATGGTCTTACACTGACTATCATTATCGAGGTCGATGCCTGTCCTAGACACGTCTTACACTAGCACTCTTCTCAATGCTGATGCTATGTCCCAGACATGGTCTTCCACTAGCACTCGAGGCCGATGCATGTCTAATAAATGTCTTACACTGGCTCTCACCTCAAAGCCGATGCATGTCCCAGACATGTCTTACACTGGCTTTCACTATGTGGCCGATGCATGTCCCAGACATGTCTTACGCTGGTGCACATATCACCTGTACTGCCATGGTCCAACCATGGTCTTATCCATCAATTCATAATCGAACGATCGTACTCAATACCAGCGTTCTACTCAATTTGATCTTTCATTTCAGTTTTCATGCTATCATAACATTTTTGACATCTTTAATTGATTTAAACATAAATGTTAATCACATGTACATACTGATTACACATTATTAAATAGAAATACTTATACACACATTCTGTCATTTCGCGTAAAGTTTTCTTTTCATAATCACTAGACCAAATGAGCTAGGCACGTAACATCGTATGAATACTAATATGCATGAAAGAGCTTACCACAACTTAACTTTCATTTCATTCCACGATTCCATATTCTTTAACTTATGATTATCACATATTAAGTATAAATTCATGTAAAAGTCATGAGTTTCCTTTCATACCTTTCCTAAATTCAACATATCACAAGCATGATTCAATCATCTCAATATTACGCTTATCGTTAGCAGGATTTGTTCAGCTGGAAGTCTTTCCTGTCTTAGCAAATAGCTTCGTTATAACTGGGAGATATCACACTATCACGAGTAGTACTATGGCATGTATAGCTAAACTCATGCTATGTTAGTCTGACAACCGACTAAATCATGCTCTGATACCACTAAATGTAACACCCCTCGCTCGTATCCAATGTCGAGATAGGGTTTGAGGTGCTACCAGACTTAAACTCAACCAACTACATAAAACCAGGCATTAAAATTTTGATCAATTTAAAACTTTTTATTTCACATACATTTTGTCCCTTAAACGGGCTCACGAGGCCAAAAACATGCATTAGAGACGGTTCGGGACTAAACCGAGAACTTAAGAAAAACTTGGAAAATTTTCATGCTTTAAGGCTCCATACCCCTGTGTGGGTATAGAGCACATGCCCGTATGCTAGGGACACGCTTGTGTGCTAGGGACACCCCCGTGTCCCAAACCCGTGTCCAAAAACCTGGACATTCTACCAATTTGGTCATGAACAAATTGAAGCCACACGGCCAAGGCAAATGCCCGTGTCTTATGGTCGTGTCCTTCACATGACTGAGACATATGGCCATGTCTCTTGCCCGTGTGCTTACTACCATGCCTACTGACTTGAAAAACTTAGGTGCAGGGGACACATGGCTGGACAACATGGCCATGGGAGCAGACCGTGTGTGACACACGGCCTAGACACACGCCTGTGTGTCTACCAGTGTGGACAAATACAAGGCGATTTTTCAAGCCATTTTGTCACCCTCACAACACATGCATGCATACTTATGCAATAGCATACAACATGGCCAAATTAGGCACTTAAACATTCCTAACATGTCATGACCATGGAAATTTTACATGCAATCAATATCTTAGATTTTTCCTTCATCTTTACCACATTAATGTTATAGCCATCATCATGTCATCAAACATCATTTTCATCACTAAGCATTCATGATCACATCCACATACCATTCATACCAAGCCATTAAAGACTCTTCATAAATAAATAGGTTTACCAACCCCATAATCAAAATAAGCCAATACATTTGGCTAAAGAAATATCACATACTCAAATATTTAAACACCTATACATGCCATAGACTCAAAGTACTTGAAATCACTTACACCAATAGTGATAGCTTGATAGTGTGATAATATCTCTGACGAACTCCAACCCGAGCTAACCTCACAACACTAGAGAACATGGGAAAGGAAGGGGGGTAAGCTTTACACTTAGTAAGTTCATATGAAAACAATAAGCAACTCATTAACATGTTTAATCAATGTTCCCAACATATTCTCAAGTTCATGATAAGTTGTCTTCTTGTAAAATAATCAATAAAATATTTATATCTGGGGCTACAAAACTCCAAATTAAGTTCTAGTAAATTTTTTTAAAATTAGACTTATGCACCTATCTACCATAAAATTTCCAGAATTTTTGGTTTAGCCGAATAGAATAGTTTATTTCTCAAATTTACCCCTGATTCACTGTCTTCCAGTTTTGACCCTTCTACACTAAAGTTCAATTATTTCATAGCACAGAAACCAAATAATGTTATTGTCTATTTATCTTGAAACTAGACTCATTAAGCATTCTAAAAATATAAATTATAAACAATAAATATTGTTTTACAATTTATAATGATTTTCTCAAATAAGAATAGGGGATTTCAAAGTCATTCTGACTCTATCTCACACAACTTCAAATATCTCATTATAGGAAATTCTTTTGCTGAGACGATTTCTTTTATAAAAAACTAGACTTAATAAGATTTAATTTCATATTTTATTCAGCCTCTAAATCATTTTCCACTATGTTTAGTGTATTTTCAAAATTACACCACTACAGTAGCACAAAATTGTCCAGGCTAATTAGCTCATCCACAATTACTGTTCACCAAATTAATACAAAATCATATCATCTATCATGGTAAGAACACATAGCTATGCATCATAAGAATGGACCCATAATCTCAATGTCATAAGTATCAAAGACTCATTCCAAACATTGTCATTTTAATAGTATTCACCAATTACTATATACATCATGAACATAGACCCATAACAATAAGGTTATTACACAATCATTCTCATAAACATGACTTACTTATTTGCATCCTTACCAAAGGTGCAACATAGACTGAATCATTTCTCACGATTTTTGCGTACATACTTGTACCACTTCATGACACAATCATTCCTTATCACAACTGTGTTATAATCTTTGAATTTCCCGTTGAACTACTTGGAATACTAAAGGACACTCGGGGAAATTCGTACACATAGTGAGATGCCAATGCCATATCCTAGATATGCTCTTACATGGGTTCACACATATCGATGCCAATGCCATGTCACGGACATGGTCTAACATGGGATCACACATATTGATGCTAATGCCATGTCCCCGACATGGTTTTACATGGTATCACGTATCGAAACTTTATCGAATGTCATCGAGACATCATGAATCCATTTCATAAAGAAAAATATATGTACATATACATTTCATGCAATATCTGAACATTAGACATATAATAATATAACAAACGTTGCATTGTTTCATACAACTT